>NW_009915033.1:8411-41696 GCF_000696875.1 Nestor notabilis | reverse complement strand
CACCATTCCCGCCCTGCCGCTCCTCGGGGAACAGCCTGGCCCTGCTCCGCCGCGCTCCCCCGGGGCTCTCTGGCCCTGCTCCTCCTTTTCTCCTGCCTCTGCCTCCTCCGGGCCCGCGGCAGCCCGGCCCTGGCCTGGCTGCTCCACCTACCGTGGCAAACACATCTTAGCTTCCTCTTTGGAGAGCTGCGAGGGGGTAAGGAGGGGGGTGAAAGAGCATAACTGGGATAATTCTTGCTCTTCATGTAACTAAAACAACCTTGTTAATTGCACGCACTTCAGACAGCCACTACTTGGTGTTAAGATGCATATCAAAAAGCCCCATTTGCCAGACAGAGCCCAAATCTTACCTATTTTGCTGGCCAATCCGATACCAATGAATTCCAGAAGATTCTCACTTTTTCTATGCCTGCCTGCTCTTCGAGTCCACAAGACATTGGTATTCTTTCGCTGTCTCCATACACTTCCACACACTTCATATTTGTCAGTACCTGTGGCACAACCAGAGCCAAATGCCAACACCCCTCTCTCCACTTACATCATCTGCCAGTATAGGCAGGGGACTAACATTCCCAAAATAACACAAACCAACACACTGACTACTGGAAAGGGACAACTGATATTTCTGTATTTAGCATTGCAGGAAAGAGAAGGTAAATCCTTTTTGGCTTTGTTTTTCCCTGCCAAAATTCTGGTTAGTTTTGAAAGAAAGTTAGTAGCTAGCATTGCTTTTTGGTGGTAATTGACCTTAAAAAATACATTCATCGTGCCCATTTCAAGCCTGTGAGAAAACTTCTAACTATGTCTCACTACTGGTTGCAAAATCTGCTTTAATTTTTCACTGTCAACACTATGGGCTTTTCCTGCGGCAAACTGCCTTTTGGTCTCCAGCCAACAAGTGTGTTCTGAATCCCAGTTATCACACGCAAAAAATGAGGTGATTTTGCGTATCAGCGCTCATCATCTGTCACTTCCTGAGAAAGAAAATATACCCACCAAAATTTCCAATCAGATTTTAGTTAGCACTTGGAGTTCAAGGCCACCCTCCAAAACACTGGCGGAGTTCACAACAGATGTTAAGGAGGAAGCCATCGGGAGTTTTCTCTCTCCCCTGCTCTACATACCACCAGAAGTTAGGTGTCTTTAATACTGAGTTCCTTTCTCCTGAGATGTCATTCACAAACAGTACTTAAAAACATATGATGAACACACACAAGGAGGATGCGCACCATTCACAGACCCTGCAGCCATGGCTCACTTAATATATCATTGCTTTTGGCACTGGGACATTAATCCTCCCCTCCCTGAGACGCCCTACCCTATACACCTTATCTCCCAGCTCGTTAGATCTTCTACCACATAAAAATCTCTGGACTGAAATGTAGCCCTTTCATTTGTGAAGGATTGTCTTCAGGAACAGAAATGCTGAGGTTTCATGAAAAGTGTGGGATTCATGACAGTGTGAGGAGCAACATTGACAGGTTAACAATAGCTCTGCTTCTGCCAAAAAAATGTATGTGGGACGATCAAGAGATTACAGGATGGGCCTGGTAATCAGCCAGCTTCAAGTGAGTAAGTAGCCACATGCACTTATTATCAAAGGCCCTATCCCGCAAGAACTTCAACATATCCCGGAAGACTCCATCAGGTCCTGTTGAAATCAGGTTATACTGATAGTACGACATATGTGGAATAAAAAGGAAGACACAAACCCTACCCAAGGTCTTACAAAGACAAATCGAAACAGAGTCACAATCCAGGCATGGAGATCTGCATTTATCAACAAAGAAAACCATCAAAGATAGAGATGGATCTCCAGAGAGAGAAAAGAGCTCCTGGTTCAGGCAGGAGCATGGGACCTGTGAGAACTTCTGGCAGTTCCCTCCACTTTCAGAGACATCCTGTGTGACTTAGGCAAATCACTGAGCAACAAATATGTAGTATGTAGGTTTCATTCTCATTCTTTGGCGTGCAGGCACCCACTGCCTTTCACAAGCTCTTCTTCCTTCATTCACTGCATGGTGAGAATGAGATGGTCATGCAGCACAGGTGCAAAGATGCTGAACATGACTTAGGAAATGCCAGGAGAGGGATGAGTACTAAGCTAGGCTTCCCCCAAAGTGACAATGCCTGAGTCCAGGCTGCAAGGAGATGCCTTCTTCCAATCAGGGGCAAGCAAAACCAGGTCAGCAATCATATACAGAAAGAGGAGGAGGAGGATGTGGTAGCAGAGATGACGCCCAGTAGCCCAGGGGCAAGAGAACTCACCCTGGAGGTGGAAGATTCAGGTTTGGATGCCTTCTCTTCTGCCTGACGTGGAGCAGGGTTTTAATCTTAGGTCTTCTGTCTCCTAAACAAGTGCTCTGAATGCAAGCCATCTGCCACCTGGGCTTCGCAGTGTCAACTGCACTGCTTTGCACAGCATCTTTAAGTACTCCTTTGGCCAGAGAGAAAAAAACATGCTCTTATGCCCTGGTGTTAGAGCAGTGATCTGGATGAACACTCCAGCCCTCATCTGGTGGACATTTAAGGATTTTATACAAACCAGAAGAGCTGAGATCCGCTATAGAATATCCTCAGGTCTATTGAATTGGGCACTATTTACAGGAGAACGGGGCTAAGACCCAGAGGAATCAGGTCTTGAATATCTACCATGTCTGTGCAAGGTTTGGGGGCTTTTTGTTGGGTTGGTCTTCTGGGTTTTTTTTAGGTTTTGGGGCATGCAGAAGCTGAGATTTTGCTTCTCATGCTTTGGAACAAGTGCAATGCAAATGTGCTCTCTCAGATTGCACATTTCAGGTGAGGTAGAGGAACTTGGAGCAATGAATGCCTGCAGTAAGCAGGTACTAGCAGCTCAGAGGCATTGGGGAGAGAGGCTTGTGTGCATGCCCACAATAAAAATGTAGGTGCATTATGGCCTTCACTTTTGCCATCATCAACAAGGAACATCAAGTGCTTTTCAGGCTAAGCAGTCCTCGTGCAGGGGTTCTTATGATCTAAGGAAGATGCAAGCATCAGGTGAGCCAGATACCAGCCTAAGTGTTAATCTAGCCCTTAATTTCTGGAGTACATCTCCACTGTGGTGTGGCAGAGACACAAAGATGAGGCTCCAGGCCAGACTCACCTCCTATCCATCTTACTTGCTTGCAGAAGCACCTTTAGGGCAGGTTCTGGGGCAGCCCAGCTGGTACTCACACAGATGAACTCTATGTGCACCCAAGGCACTGAAGCGCGCTCAAGGGCACACTTATTTCTTTGCAGTGCAAACAGGTCCTGTGACCCCGTGAAGCCTCTGCCTAGCCCATTTGTCCTTGCAGAGATATCCTGTGATCTTTATTAGGCAGACACCTCGAGTGGGACGGGAAAGTCTCTTGCCACAAGTGCAGATGGGATATGTAGGCTACCTGAACTCAGACCAAATCCAAGTGAGAGAGGGAGTGTGGATGTGAGATGCTCTGCTGCCAGAGGACCCTTGCTCCAGACCAGGTGGGAGCCCATGCTGAGGGGGAAGAGCACTCACAGCTCCTCTGCCACTGCTCCACTTGCAGTAGCTGTGAAGACCCCCTACCAGCAGCACTCTGAGGATGAATTCAGTAATGCGTGCTCTCTCACACAGCAGGGGACCACCAAAGACAGGGTACTTCAGAAGAGGTGGGGAAGCTGCTCTGATGAAGAAAAAGTGGAAAGGTAGAAGCCGTTTCTTAGAAAAACTCCTGAGGAGCACAGAGTAGAGAACAGGGAGGAAGAAATGAATGATCACGTAACTGTCAAATCCCAGCACGCCCCAGTCATGAGTCAGGCCCCAAAGAATCACAAGATTTCAAAGCAAAATGACATTTTTGTTCTTTCTATTTGCCATCTGATGTTTTGAGTCCCTAGGGTTCAGATGCAAACTTTTCCTCCGTTAGAAAAATAAAGATGAGATTTTGCCCTAATCACTTATCTCTAGAAAATATAGCTGAAACAAACACACCAAGCAGAACAAAGATCACAGTGAAACCTCTCAGAGCTATTAGACTTCTGTTTATCAGAGATCTGGATAGAGGAGGAATATTGGAAGAAAAGAGCAACAGAAAGCTGAATGTGTAAGAGGAAAAGGCTACGTGCACCTCTTTAAGCCTTTCCTTAAGGCAGGAAGGAACTGGAAGACAGGAGATAAATCAGGGAATATGTTAATGGTCATACGTCTTGGGATAAAATTAAATTAGCCTTAGTTTGCCTTCTACCCCAAAGAGACGGCAGCAAGTATTGAATTCAGCTAAGAAACTTAAAACTCAGATGTATAGTATGGATCATTACTGACATGGCTAATTGGTGACTTCCACAATCTGTTCTCCTGCTGTGAAACATAAGATGTTTCATAGTTGTGTAGACTGCAAGTCTAAAAAGGGATGGAAAGAGAAACATTTGCATATTTGCAAACATTGCATAACTTTTTTTATCGATCAGGATGCCATGAAAAGAATGTATTTGAATTAATTCACTGAGTTTTTTGTTAAGGTGTGATGCATACAGAGGAAGATGTTGGGGGAAAATGCAACTGGACACTCACCTTGTCTTCCCAGCAACATCTGCCACATCTGTGCTGTTTTCCTGTCTCTGCACGTTAAGGCTGTCACTCCTGTCTGGGAGAAAGCCCCACAGATCACACAGCTGAAGTGTAGATCCAAGAAATTTTATGAACATGGGCAACCCAGATGTAACTGACAGCTTACAGGAGGCAAAATAAAGAGGGATTTGTGTCTGTGTTTACAGTGTGGCAAACAGGTGAGTTTAGTATCAAGTATTAAATAGGTAGTAAATCACACCAAAATAAATCAAAGTCTTATTGTGCTGTGAACAGCAATAAGAACGAGTTTTTTCTAACTCGTTCTTCTTTGACATGGAGTCTTCATTCACATTATGAAACTTTGTATTTCTCAATGACTTGCTTTGTCAATTTGCCAATCAAGTTTCACAGGTATACCAAAGCATCAGAATTTTAATCCTGTTAAAAATTTCTAATGTTAAAAGCATAGATATTTAATAATTGATTGCTGACAGCTCAAGTCCCTGTCATTTCAATCAAGATTCTTCATTCAGATCCAAAGCTTGCTTTCTTTTTTTTTTATGGTATACAATATAGATATACTACAATAGTCCCAGGGAAACATAAAAGTCTCTGTTACATCTACAGGTGAAACCTTTGTGCATTTCCTAAATTAGAGGGCTGTGCAGAGAAATGTTTTGGTTCCCTTAAAGATATTGAAATAGCCACCCTCTGAGAGAGGCAGAAATTATACTTTCATGTATTGCTACAAGTTTTATCCATCATGATTGCTGGGGAGTTTTCCCAACAGAGTGGAGAGAGAGAGTGCTAACAAAGAGGGGTTTATGCATAAGGCACACAAAACCTCTGCGTGCTTTGTGCGCTGCGGTGAAGCTGAGGGCATGCTGCTGGCAGCACGGCTTAGCATGCCCGTGTGCATTTGCAGGGAAATGTGGATGCCTGCCCAGGGAGCTGCTGAGGAGCCATGCAGCAGGACAGAGAGCCCGAGGTGCTGGTGACCCCCCACCTCCCTCACGACAAGAATCACAACCGCCTTTGTGCCTGTGCCACCCTACAAGCAGCTCTTTTGGCTCTGCTCAGCTTGGGGCAAGGCAGAGCTCACACACACCTGCCTGCAGAGGCTGATACCAACAGCCATTCACCCCAGCCATCCACCAGTGCAATCCACCAAGTGCCCCTTCTCCTCCTTCACGGCTGGTTTACCCACAAGGGACTTCAACACCTGGAATTGTTGTGCATCTGAAGTGCAAGTTCCTTGCAGCATCCTCACCTGAGGGACGGTCTCTGCACGACGATGACATGCCGATGGTGCCATCAGTCAGGCTGGCAAAGCAAGTGTCTGAAAGCTCATCTGCATTCACACCAGCTCGAGTTCACTTCCCAACACCCACGTCTTCCCTCTGCCTGTGAGAAGTCTTTCAGCTGTAAGGAACCTCTCTGGCTTGCATTTGCCTCGGCTCTTTCCCAGCTAGTGCCTTTCCTGAGTGAACACAAACATGACTCAGCTTTTCCTTTGAAACAGAAGAAATTTGGTTCTTTTCACAGTTCCACTTTGGTGTGCTATGACAGAACACAGATCTGTCTTTCACTTTGTTTGGAAGACATGACACCAGAAGCGGTTGTGGATTTAATTATATTTCAGCTGCAAGAGAATCTTAGTTACATTTTTTATGTCTCTTCTGACCTCAAAAAGCCAGCTTTAAACAGGCAGAGCATTCTTTAATATCACTGATCGTGGCTAGGTTTGACTTAAGTCCTCAAAAAAGAAATTACTTCCTTTTGTCTGAAATGTTCATTTTGGCTGTATGAAAAATGTCTCTTTCATATATACGTGTACGTGTATATGTATATTGAATAAATGTCATTGTATAATTGCATAATGAATTATACAATTGATATTTGCATTTCATAATTAAACTGCATAATGAATGTCTTGGCACATAAATATATGTCAATATTCAAAATGTTTTTCATACATGTACACCGACAGTAAGACTCAGTAATCCTTAGTCAGCACAACCACAACAACCTCAAAAGAAAGAAAATATGTTTGCAAAGGCTGAACTCTCCTACCCAACACCTCTCAGAAAAAAACAATTTGTGATAGTCTTCATTTTGTTACATATTTAATAATATTCATTATACCTCATGCATATTTCCTATAAATTATTGCTTAAGGATTCGTACCTGTGCAATATCACTGTCACCTTGGCTTAGATAGCTCCTCTGCTCTAGCTCCCTGGAGATACGTTAGAGATGTTTTACTCAGTTCAAAAACAGCACCACTCACTGCTTTGATAAAATTTCCTCTTCTGGTGGGATTGATTTTTTATCACAGTTTTGTGATAGACCTTTAAAAGAACCTTGGAGCCCGAAAGCCAAGGAGGAGCTGGTGTCATACATAGCAATGGAGTAAGTGGCACATTAGGATGATGAATAGGGAAGGACATGTAGCTATTAGAAGAAGAGAGTGTCTCAGACTGAGTCCAGCTCCCTGCCACAGCAATGCCTCACCTATGGCAGGTGCAGATGAGTGCAGGTAGCTGTGTGCTCCCAGTGCCTGCGCCAGTGTCTGACTGAGCACACCTTGAGGTTCTTGGTCCTCTCTCAACCTCTCCAGCCAACCTCAAGAACCAGTTTGGAGTCAGGGAGTTTTTACAAGGGCATGTAGTGACAGGACAAGGGGGGGTGGCTTTGAGATGGAAAAGAGTAGATTTAGATTAGATATAAGGAAAAAATCTTTACTGTGAGGGTGGTGAGACACTCACCACTTAGGAAGAGGTTGCCCAGGGAAGCTGTGGATGCCCCATCCCTGGCAGTGATCAAGGCCAGACTGGACAGGGCTTTGAGTAACCTGGTCTAGTGGAACATATCCATGTCATGGCAGGAGCGTTGGAACTAGATGATTTTTAAGGTCCCTTCCAACCCAAACCATTCTATGATTCATTGCTTGGAGTCTGAACTTCAAATGAAGTCCAGCAGACAAAAGCAGCTTCCGATCAAACCATTGGACATACGCCAGCCCCTAGCTGTCACTAGAGACAGGCTAACTTGCACCCACCACTCTGCTGCTCTCCTCTTCTGCCTCTTTCCTGCTTGGCCCATTCCCATTCCTGTGTCAGTGGCATGTCTTTTGTGTGTCACTTGGCTGAACACCAGTGGAATGTAATTTACATGAAACAGATATAAGACATAGGCCACTTTTCCTCTGTTGGAGAATCAACAGCCTCAGGGGGGAGGTTGTTTTGTTTTCCTTCTTTGTTGTGCTGGGAGTGGTAGGGGGGAAAGAGCTGACAAAACAGTATTTCAAAGATGTAGTCCCATTTAATAAAAATGGAATTTAAAACAATAAAGATGAGCAAAGAGGAAGATTTCTTCTTTCTGCATTCTTTGCGATACTTCACGCACAGCATCCAGCGGTTGTGTTGCTGCTGGCAACGCAGGGCTGGGCTGGTGGGTGGCTTGTTGATGTACGACATCGCCACGGCAGGACCGGGCAGCACGACTGTCCTCATGCTGAAATCAGGGAGCTGAGAAATAGAACCTATGCACTTAAATGCTACTGCTGGTATGGTGAAAGCTGTGTAAATCTGGAGCTGAAGCGTATTAACTGGGATCACAAATACAAGAATGCCACATGCAAAGCACAGATATGGTATAAACTCACTTTGACAATTCAGACTGTACAAAAAGTCCCTGATGGGTTCACTCTGACCGGTACCTGCAGGCTTTATGCTTGATCCATTACCACGCCTGCCTGGACTCCTCTGGATTTTCAGCAGCCAAGCCAGCACACAGAGGCAACAGAAGCGTGCTTTGGATGATTGCACAGAAGTGTCATCATGCACCACACCTGATCTGAATCAAACATGCACTTCTAGGAGTCCCAGTCATACACAGATCCAGCATTAACAGTCATGGATTTACAGCATGAGAAGTTTCCAGAGAAAAAAATACAGGCCCAGGAAACAGTTGGGGATTAAATGGAAATTGAAGGCAAAAGAAACCATTATTGCAAATTGCTGCTTTGCATAACAAAGCCTGTAAAATCTTGTTCTTTGGGAGCTATCAATTAAGCAATTTTTAATTCACTTAATGCAGCAGGATTGTACTGCTTTCCTGTCAGGCATTTTTTCAGTCGATGTATGGGGACAAATGCTTTTCAGTAGTCTAATGGCTGGCAGAAGGAGTATTGTTAGCCCAATTTCTAATTTGGAAGTAGGGGGAGAAATTGCTATCAAATTGAAATCTAGCTACCATAAAATTCATTGGCCAAGCATTAATTATGCAACTGTTCTTTCTGCTCACTATTTGCGTGCCACAACAGCCCCGCTAGGATTTTGTGTGATATCTAAGCAGTTTCCCTGTTCAGTTTGCTGCACTTGGTAAGCACCGGCACAGATCTTTGCAGATCTCTGCAAGACATCTCCGTGGCAGTCCGGAGTTGCTCTGCCACCTCCAGTAACGCTCCAGGGAGCAGTTTCAGAAATGTTTAACTTCAACAGCTACTGCTTCGTGTCCTTGTTGGTCAGTTGGTAGGAGCTTGTTTCTGCCCACACCAGGCAGAGCCAGCGCAGCCAGGCGTGTGCTGCAGCCACCCATGGGCGTTGCACATCCCTCCCCTCCCTCTGCAACAGCGCCACTGGCCCCGGGGCCAAGTAACTCCTCCCTGAGCAGGCAGTGGGCAAAAGGCAGCAAACATGGCCCTGGGGTATCAAGCTGCTGGTCTTCAGTCTCCACAGCAAGGCAGGACCAACAGAAAACACACATTATTGAGCAGCCCGATCTGCTAATCCTCTCTAGGCTGCTGAAAATACTCTTGTCTAAGTGCAGCGCCCTGGCCGCAGGCCTTGGGGAGACTGGTTGCAGTAATCACAGTCTGTCATAACATGAGTTTATTACAATAGCTATGTTCATGTAATAGACAGAAATGTTTGTTCCCTTATGAAATGCACAGATGCTGGAAGATTTATGTGGGTAATGCAAACAATAACGCCATCACAGATTACAAACCACAGCCAGTCTGTATATACTGTATTGAAGAAACGAAGACAGCAGTTTATGAAGTCTTGTGCCTAAAGCCAAGATTTCAGTAAATCTTTTACCTTCAAGGAAGTAATATACTTCCTTCCGATGCTTCTGGTTATCGACAATTACAAGTTATTTGCTGTTACTTGAAAATATAAAATGAGAGGTTTGAGAGAATTTTTCTGCTTGGGGAAAGGATTTCTGTTGGGTTTTTAAGCATGAATAGGACCCTCCAGCATCAGTATGTTCAGGTAACACCACCATAAGCAGATTTTAATTGCTGAACTCTACTGTTTTGACTGCTAGGGCAGGAACCCTCTAAACACAGCAGTGGAGACCTCATCTGCCACAGAAAAGGCAACCCCTGCACCACAGCTTGCTCACGGCAATTATGGGAGCTGAAGGTCCTTAACACTAAAACAGTATTTCCCTATCCTTTTTGATCAAAGAACAATTTAATTTGGGGGTGGAAAAAAAATCATCCTTGAATCACCATCAATGGTACAGCCACAAGACCCTCTATATACAACCACCAAAAATGAGATTAAGCTGCTGTTCGTTTAGAGCATTTTCTTTCGTGTAGCTTGTTTCCCCAGGCTCCCCGCATGGCAGTGTGCAAGTATGGCTCTGTGTAGTTTACTTCTTTGGGGTTGTTTCAAGAAGCCTTTCTGAGAAGATGTAGCTTGTCCACCGTTGCTGACAGTGTTTTAAAGGCTGGGGCGAGTAGGCAGCTGCCACAGCCGAGAGCTTGTACAGTTTCATCAGGCTACTTATTTGTGTCAGTGTCATCCAAGACAGTCTCTGTGTCTTCCACCCAGCCCACCACAGCCACCTCAGCAGCAATAATCTGCACCTAGACCTGAGAAAGGAGGAAGTCCAGTTTGTGTAAAACCTATCCTTTCCTGTTGAAAGTTGCATTTGAGTGACAGGGTTTGTGGCTCCACCCTTTTGCTTTCATTAGAGCAAAATTTGCAAAGATACTTATTTGCATTCGTCATAATGGTTCATCTGTTTGTACAAGCCACAGTAACATCTCTTTAAGTCAGCTCCTTGCACACTGAAATGCTGTCAGGACATACAAAGATGACAAGCATAGCAGTGACACAACTGTTCCTTTGTATCTGCCTCTAATTCTGCATAAGGTATTTTTCTAAACGCATTTTCCACCTGAAAAGCAGCTGGGTGCACACCACTCAGGCACTAGTGGGGAGACTATTTGGTGGTGCTTATTGTTTAGAAAGCACCACAAACTTATCACTTTACAGAACGTAAATTCAGAAGTGTTAAACATTCATGCAGGATAGACCCTGTTCTGGTCAACTCAATTTAAAAGCCTGAGAATGCTTTTAAAAGCAAAAGAATGAACGTGCTATTGAAAATTATGTTGAAATGTTCTTTACTGAATAAATTTAATTGCTTAAGTATTGTTTTGGCTTACTCCGTCCTTTCAAGAGCTCTCAATGTGCTTGATGCTTAACTTGCTACTTAAATACAGTTACTTTTTAGAACCATAGAAGCCCCTGGTACCCACAATACCTGATGCCAGTAAATTCTGTTTTAATACTGTGTTGTGCGAAGAATTATATCCCTTTGTTTGAACTTCCCACCTGATGATTTCATTTGATGACTCCTAATTGTTGTACTGCAAGAAACGATAAGTAGTTCATACCCTGCACAGCTTCTCCCTTTTGCTCTGTTTATTGATTGCCAGTTTACCCTCTCTCAGACCTCCCTCCTTGGGCTCAGGCATCTTGGTCTATTTCAGTATTCCTGATATGAAAGCTGTTCCACATCTTCAATTATATTTTTTACCTTGTCTATACCTTGTGTAATGTTTCTGCACCTTTTTGAGAACCCCACACAGTATACAGAATGGTGGGGGTGTATCATGGATTTATACAGTGGCATAGTTCTACTGCTATGAGCAATTTAGTATCTTCAGATGCTAATTCAATTCTGTTTTGGAAAGATGCAAAATGAGGACAAAAAGTAAATGTAAATCTGTTTGTAACTTTGGTGACCTCCCACTGAATCTGGGACTTGATATTCAAACGTAAGTTTCTCAAGACTAATTACTGATTTTGGGAATCTAATTGCCTTACTGGGCTATATAAGTCCAAGGTAAGTAGAAATTTAGGTGCATACATTCTGTTTTATAATTAATCTCTAATTGAAACAAAAATTAATCTTTTTGTTTTCTTTTCCATATTGCTATGTGAGAATGGGACAGGAATGAAAACTCCTCATCTTCTAAGTTAAAACACTACAAATCACAAATGACCTCCCCACCTCTTTTTTCCTACTGGTATTTCTCCATTTGTTCCTAGAAGCTAAAGACATAACCTGTTGCTGTTATTGGCCAGAAACAGAATCTCAAATAACTCTGTTAAGCAAATACATAATATTAATGGTCACACAGTGAGGAAAGCTTTTCACCTCATGAACCTGGTTATAACATATATAGCCTATAAATAAGGGTATATTGCATAGCTAGCATACTTCTTATCACAGAGCTTTCGGGTACTTTGAACCAGACCTAAATCAGCATAGGTTCTCTGAACCTAATGGAGATGTCCTGGTTGAAATTAGTTGAAATATGATGAAGCAACTCTCTGACAACAGCAGAGACCCTCCTGTCTCTTTCCAGAGGACTTTCCAGGGCTCAAACAGCATGATTTACCTTTCTATAGGAGGTCCAGGCAATCCTTATACTGCATTTGCAAAGCTTTTTGGTCAGAGCCATACTGCTGACAAACGCATTATTTACACTGACTGGTCTGATAAGAGAATGTAAACACCTTAAAAGTGCCATTCCTCTTGCACAATTGGCTCCTGGCTGCTGAATCAGCGCTCTGGGGACAGCGCTTCCTGCCAGCCATCCGGCCTGTTGTTCAGCCCACACCTATCTGTGCTTCCATCGCACCATCTCTCTTCTTCAGGGCTCCACATGAGCCTCCGAGAGTCTAGCAAAGCCTTTTGCCAGTCAGCACAAAATTGACATGCTCCTTTTCTAAACCCAGTATTTCACAAACTAACAAATCAGAAGATGAGCCAGCAGTGAGTAACGCATGCTCCTTCTCACCAGGGCAGCAATAACTGGTGAGAATCCTCACTGTGCACACATTTTCTTTCAAGTCAACTGCACTGTTTTTGAATTACCAAACCAACCCCCCCTGATTAAAAGGTGAAGAATCCTAGTAATAACTATTGATTGTTTTGAAGTATTTTTTGCTTAAGTTTGTAGGTTCTCTCAAAAACCCAATTACTCCAGACAGTAAACTACTGTATTACTGGCACAGAGACAGACATACTGCAAAACACACAGCACCACCTAAAATCCTTCATCCACGGTGGGCAAAAATCAATGGATTTGAACCATGGATAAAGCTTTCTCTTTGATTAACTTGTAAGAGAGAAGAGCAAAGCTGATGAGATGATCTGACAAGTGTTTGCAGCAATATTATTGCATTCTGTAAGTTGCCACTCCACAAGTGTCAGCACATCCCTGAACCATAGCTACTGTGCAGGCTGCAAGGCAGTAATGTTCAGTCTGGGTGCTGTTAACTGGTTAAGATGCCTGGTAAAAGCAGATGCACCTAAACCATTTGGTGAGTGCTCACTGCAGCTGTGTGGTGGGAGGGTGCAGAGAGGACAGAGCCAGGCTCTGCTTGGAGATACACAGGAGCAGGATGAGACACGCATGCTGTAACATGGGAAATATCAATTAGATACTAGGAAATATTTCCACTGGGAGGGGCCAAGCACTAGCACAGGTTGCCCAGAGCGGCTGTGGAGTCTCCATCGTTGGACATCTTTAAACATGGCCTGAGCAACCTACTCCAGTTGACCTGCTCTGGGCAGGCAGGGGTTGGACTAGATGATATCCAGAGGTCCAACCTCAATTATCCTGTGATGCTGTGAGCCTTTGGCCACTTACTGTATTTCAGTTGAGGGAGCGCTAGTTAACAGGTTATGAGGATTTTCACATCAGTGTAACTATCAAGGGAAAGTAGCAATAAAGAATGAAAGAAAATTCAGAGACAAGAAAATAACTATTTTCTACAGAAAAAGAAAAGAGAAATGTAGAGGTTGGAGAGGTTCTCCCCAACCAAATTATCAGCTGGCAGCACAGCTCCTCAGGAAATGCAGTTCATTTAGACCAGGGGCATTTCCAGCACACCAGAGTCTGTTTTCAGCCAGATTTGAGATGAAAAATACAGATGATACCTTTTACAGGAAAAATCAAAAATATTTCAGTTAGTAAAAACTGTTAATACTGTTAAGAGATTGTCACATAATACACACATGCACGCATATTAAAAAATAAAATAAAATTGGAATAGAACAAGATTACCAACACTGAAAATTCAGGAAAAGCAATGTAGGAGAATCAAAACAAAACAAAAAGAATATCCAAATGGTATCTCACATTTCAAGTTGGAATTTCTTTGAAATTTTCCCATTCAAAAAAGCTAGTTGTTTTCAACATTCTGCTTTGTGAAGTACATTTTGCACCCAGTGGAGCGGCATTTTCCAAAGGGAAATTCCCATTTCAGAACATTACATCAGATCTCTTCAGCTCTTCTTCCAAGAGCTGGTATCTTTGAGGAATATGGGCTTTCCTCACCAATACAACTTCATTCATCCTGAGACAGGATTTTCCTTTCCTCACAATAAAGCGTGAATTCTTCACATTTGATACACATTCCTTTAGTGTTTTAAAATAAGACGTCTACAGATTTTACTGCCCTGTTTCTTTCCGGACCACCCTAACAAACAACTTCTGCTTTATTTTTAGAAGTAGTCCTTCTTGCTGGCTTTTATTTTCCTGTGCAGCCCTAACATGATTTACTGTAATTCAAATTTAACTATTAGTTTGCTGCACCATACACCTGATACTACGGCATTAATAATACTTAGCTATTTCTCTCTCTTTCTCTGGGCATTTAATGTCCCTCATCACTTAGGCTATTTGAGTATTCCAAACACTGACAAACAGAAAGAACATAAATAATGTAACTTTCTTACTTCGAAGTGTGTAGGAGAGGTAATAAGATTAGATTCCCAGTGATCCCACCAATCAGTCCTTACTGCATTAAAAGCTGTGACACTGCATTATGTTCCTGGGTGTGAGCACATAACATTTATGGAGGTGAGTTATGGCCAAGAAAAGAGCTTTGTACTTCTAGGCGTATAATGCCACTAAAGGTCATGTTAGAAGAACCAAAGAACTCTGTATTACAAAGTTATAAAGAACCCTGATGTTTCAAACTGATGGCAGAGAAATGAGACTGTTTGAGGCTACCACACAGTTAGTGTATGAGGCAGCTGCAGCTTCACAGTTGGTCAGGAAAAGGTTAAGATTTTCTGGAAGTGGCTTGTCCACAGATGGCAAATTCCTCTTTCTGTTCAAATGAGACTGTCAAAACCAAAACAACCTCTTTCCCAGAGAAAGAAAGCTAATTTTCCACAAATTCAACCCTTACTTCTTCTTCCATTTCCTCAGCTGCTGGTTCACTGCCAGCTCCCTGCATCCTCAGCTCCCAGTGGTTCTCAGAAAAGATCGTGTTTGCTGCTTGCTGCTGTTTCCCAGCCGTGGTTACCCTACTCTTGCAGTGGGCATTACACCCCTTTTCCCCTGCTCTCATTGCTACTTTTCCCTCTCGCCCACGTGGATCCATCCCCAGGTTGCAATATCATGCCCTGTTTGAGCAAAAGACGCTGCCTCTCCCTATAAAACCTGACTCATTCACACCTCCGAACTCTTGAAGTTAATTGCCTCAGGGGTTTATTTATCTCAACAGCATCAAGCTAAGCCCATTCTCCTGATGATTCAGCTTCAGATCTATGCACTACCAGCTGCTTTTGCAGATCTTGTTTTTCTGTGACGGTCTTCATTTGCTTCACTGGGATCTTATTTAACCTCAGCAGCCTTCAGGAACCATGGTTGGTAGGCTTCGGCTTTTTTCTTTCTTTACCTTCAGCCTTCCTCCAAGGCTCAAAAGGCTTCTCTTACTTTCTCCCTATTTTTATTCTTATCATGTAAGGAGAATTAACTGTACCTCACTAGTAGGAGTTCAACCATCAGAGTTAAATATCTTAACTAACCCCTGTATCCTTCTCTGAACTCTCATCTGTGAGAATGTGGGTGTACAAGTTTGGCATTTCTATGAACTTGAAACTTTCTCAGAAGCAGGCCCATTTCTCCAGGAGTTGTTCTAATTCTGTTCATATTGTTTGGTTCTGGGGTATCAATAACTTATACATTACTGCACTTCCAGTCAAAGTTTCATACTTTCATACAGTTATACAAATAAAGTTTTTATATTCTAATGAATTGTGTAAAAATCTGCCCAAGAATATAAATACCCTTTATTAGGTAAACAAGCCAGCAGGAAAACAGAATTTTGCTTATGGTAACTTGATGTGGAAAAACACATTCATATGAGAAGGCCAAATTTTCCATGAATTTCCAGGAAATTCCTGGATCTCAGGCTTTTCTGCAGGTCTTGCTGATGCGCATGCAGATGAGACTTAGCTCATATCTACATACATGAACCAGATGGCAAAACTGGAGCTGCACACTGGTGTGGCAAGGAGTGACTGCTAGTGGCTTGACTGGCTCTAGTGTTTTCACCATTTTCAAGCAATACAACCTCATATAATTGCTTTGTTTTGAACACATACAAAAACTACAGCAAGAGCCGAGGAAGAAGATTCCTGGCCTCTGAGCCAAATGATTTGCTCCTGCAAAGGAGACAGAGCAGCCACCTACACAGCCTTTCAAGCCACCTCATTTCAGTGCTGTGCTAACCCACTGGATGTGCCACTTTCAAGCATTTATTCTGCCCGTAATTCCCATGCACTACACTCATGGTGGCTCCTTTTCTAGTCTCTCTCTCCAGCTAAATACAGCCAAATAACAGAGCCAAGACAACTATGCTATAGGAACCACGTAACAGGTACACACGCACAAAGGCTTATTATTTGGTTTAGCTCAACATTGTACTTGTTCAGCTGATAAGTAATTTAGGGGTGGACATCTACAGAGACTACGTGTGCTTTGGAGGTCAGTTAAACCGTAGGACCTTTCCAAAAAGTTGTGCTTACAGTACCAGGAAGCTAGGGCCAACTCTGGTCTTGGAGCACCTAAGGCACTTGTAACAGAATCTTCTGTGAGAAGATCCTACAAAGGCACGTACATCCAGGAAAAGATAAATACTTTCCATAGGAACCTTGTGAAATCCTTTAGTGATGAAATATTATCACGTATTTTCTAAGTATATGGCACATGACAATTATTACTTCGTCATCTTTTCCTACTGCTTCTCTATGCTTTGAACTCCTCTTTCACTCTCCTAATTCCCACCCTCCCTAATCAGCACCTCTCTCAAAATCAGTGATCTCTGCCAGTGCCTGAGCACCCAAAGTGCCCTGAGTACCATGCCTTCGCTGACTGGTTCACTGATTACTGTGCCAATTACTCCGGCTTAGTGGGCAAAAGGAAGGGAAAGTGATCTCTTGTTTTGCTAATCGTGATTCCAATTATGCAAACAGGATACACCATCGTTTCTCTTACACGTTTTCATGGTAATAGCCATGAATTTTCACATAGCCTTCGAGAAAGCTGTGCTGGCTGGCTGGCTAAATATTTCATTATAACTACCAGCTAGAGCTGTTGATACCTGTGCTTTCCCAGCAAAATCAAGGGTGAAATCTAGCTTGCTCAGTCTCAGCTAAAGAGTAATCTGTTTGTCTAGCACTTAAATGAAGTCAAGGCAGTCAGTTTTTACACCAGGAAATCCTTACAAAACATGCCTCTAGTAATGCCAAGGAGTTTCTTGGTTGTTAAATCGAACTATGCCATGACAAATTGGTACTTTTAAACAAAATGCATTCTCATAATTTTTACATTTCTATACATAAATGTTAAATGAGAACAATGTGGCAAAATTCCAGGTAGCAGCAGAAAGGTTAATTAATCTTCAGTGTAATTTCAATCTTGAGCAAATACAAATGTTTAAAGAACTCCAGGGTTTAGGTTTCAGCAGAGGCTGCTATGGTACAACAAGGCTACAGCGCTCTTCATCAGCATCTGGTGCTCCCTAGAGATTTTTCTGTATAAATCTCAAAATTTAGGATTTGAGTTTTATTCACATGATAAGGCTTAAGCCGAAGGGCTGAGGCAAGCTTACCAAGATGGCAGGGCATCCTTCTAGCTTCAGCTCCTCATTTCTCCCCTCTTTCCCATCTCTCCAGCATCTGATTTCTTTTCCCTTCAGAGATCCCTGCTGTTAGTCCTACGCCAGCCATGATCCCCAGTCTGGCATTTCTTCCCACTGCTCACCCAAGGGTGTGCTCCACAGCAGGCATTTGCCTGTTAAACATTGTGTCCAAAGAGACATGTGACATGAAAAAGCCTTGCTCACTCTTCTGCCACACTTTCCCATTCTAGGCACTATATTTTCACAAAAATCTGACTTGTTTATAGAAAAAAATAGGCATCTTGCTCATTATAATTGGATAAACATTTAGTGAGAGATCATAATTTCTAGGAGACCCCCATATTGATAGTTCTGATCCTACATCAATTAGAGGAGCTTTTCCCATTACTTTGATGGGAATCAGATCAAACCCACTTAAAAGACGCATTCAGGCATGTCGGTATCCACTGCTGTCTGCTGGGGAGTGTGAGGAATCAGACCCGCCGCTCCAGTACTGGGGAGCTCAATACTGGGTACGTGATTCAAGGACTCGTGCAGTGAGCGTGACAAGCACAATGACTTACAGAACAAGGTGGCACACCCAGTATCAATGTTTAAAGAGCTGAAACCTGATCTGATACCTTTGCAGAAGGACAGAGAGGTAAAGGACTATTAATATGTATTAGGAGAGGGATGTAAATTAGAGCTGTGAAACCTTCCTTGTGGAATAAAACGGTGAGAGAGGCCACAGCCAAAACTATAGAGCTGACTTTTGCATTTCTCTGCTATGGGAAACTAGAACCTCGGATATCACTGCACCTAAATCCAGGGATTAAGACTATGGACTGGATATAATCTTTCCATCTTTGTAGGTTTTTCAAAACAATGTTTAGATTTGATCTAACATAAATTCTGACCCAGACACAAAAATCTCAATTCAGACTCAACTCTACTGAAATGAGTTACCTCACTTACGCCATTCAAATCCAAATATGTCCAAATTCCTAGGAAATTCAACTTCAGATAAACTGATAAGTTCTACAGGGAAGTTCAGATTCAGATGCCTGAAACGTCTGGAGAAACTAGGATACCTAGAGTAAGAGGGAAACACAAGGGTGGAAATAAGAAGCAAAATAGTGAGAACAGCTGACTGCCAAGAGAGGAAAGACACACTGAGAGGGGAGACACTTGCATAGCTCTGTTCACACTTCCATCACAACATCAGGATATAGAAGCCAGTTGTAGTGGAAGCCACGGAGGTGGGTCAGCATGCAGTGTTGACCTATCTCCATGGCTTAATCTAATGTCCGTTCCAATATATCTTGATTTTCAGGTAGACTTGCTGGAATAGGAACACTCCCATCCTAAGCAGCAAGGCAACTCTGGGACTGGAGCTGACTTGCACTTCTCTTAGAAACAATGGCACCTGACCGCTTCCACCTTGTGAGCAGGCATCTGGTACTTTAGATAGCTGACACACTGACATGATTGTGTAGATATAAGTGTGGACTAACATGTCCAAGCAGAAGTAATTTAAATCAGGACCAGTGACAACTCTTCAGCTGATTCTCATATCAAAACAAAACTCCGGTTTAAATGTGGCACTTCTTCTAGACTGAAATGGTAAAATACTTACTCCAGCCCTGAGGTCATTTCCATAAATGGACCCACATGTGGAATATTGCTGTTTCAGCTTTGCTATTCTTGATAAAGAAGGAAACCACAAATCCTTGCTTGCTCTGTACCGCAGAAAGACAGAAGGAAAAACACATGGCAATGCTAACTGACCACTTGATCTGCAAGCACAACCTAAGATCAATGCAAAAGGTGGTAAGAAATAAATCTGAAACACTGCTATTCTATTCTTCACAAGACCAAAGGTATAAACCTCCTCACACACAGTGTCCTCTTGATCTGTAAATCCACATGGGTTCTTGAACTCAATAGAAACTGCTTCGTGTTAATGTCCGCTCTTGTCTCTTGTGTACTCACTTCTGAAAGTAACTCCCTTTGGTGCTGTACAGAACCAAAAAGGTCATTATTCAAACAAGAGAGGTAGATCAAAGACACGTGCAAACAGCACCTTGCCACTACCTTACAAGGGCAGTGACTTTGCAGAAATTACACAAAATTATTGTGCCAAACTCAACACGATGTTGTAGGCTTTGTCCTTTTCCATTATCCACATTTTTGTTTACTTATCGTGTGCACATGTGAAAACTGCACACACAGCCACAGGTGCAGTTACAGCTCTGTGCAAAGCTTTGACACACGTGGGCCAAGGACAGATTCCAGTGAGACCCACACAGAGCAGTGATGGTTGTGCTGCAGAAGCACTCAGGGGTAAGAGCAGGGCCATGCATGGAAAGGGAGCCCAGGCTACACGCCAGAGATGCCTGATAGGGCAAAGAGGCTGGAAATCTCAGGCTGGCTCTGTAATCAGCTAAGACTTGCACGGGGCCTCAGTGAACAGAAAACTGGAATGAATGAGGTCTCCCACAAAACAGAGAGGAAATCCTAGCAGTGTTTAAAAACTTCATGAAAAGGAGAAAGCAGTAGCTACAGAAGCAAATGAGATCAATGGTGGAGATTTTTTTAAGGTGGAATAGACAAAAGCTTGCCTGTATTATAGGGCAAAAAAACACAGAGCAATAAGAAAAGAAAAGAGGAAAGCAGAAGGCAGTAGGGATGGGAGGGGTTCAGGAAGAGATCTTCCTCCAGCAGGAGCATATTCCCTGCCTCTCACCCCATGCACCCTTTTACCAGCCATAGGGTGTCCGTAGCTTATCCAGGATGCCTGTAGCTTATACAACACTACCATATTCCCTGGACAGCAACTTGACTACTGCCTGATCGTATTCCTCATCAACCATTCTGGGATGTGCTTTTAGGACCTTCTGGCTGGCCAGATCTACCCACATAACATCGTTGAAGTGGGTCAAGGAGCTATAATGACAAATCTGAGCTTGGCTCTTGCATCTGTGAGTGTGGGCACATAAGAATTTAGGGCATGACAGCAGGCCCAGGCCTGTGCTCAACATACACTAAACTTTTTGAAGAATTTTTTCCCCAAATTGATGCATAGCCCAGGAAATGAACACTGTCTCTGGGGCATTGTGCGGGACCTACACTGCTTTTATTCTTCCCTGCCACAGGCATGGTGATTTCTAGATCTATGCATGACTGCTCACATAGTGAACTGCACACCTTGACATTACCCACACAGCAAATGCTGGCAAGTATCTTCTGAGTTAAAATATTAACCATTCTTTGACAGGCCTGGAAGAACTTAAGGTGCAGCTTGCTTTCTTTTTGTGAGACATTCAGCCCTTGGCTCAAACGCAGCATTATGTTAGATGTACTCAATGCCCACTTGGGTATACAAGACTTGGAGGTTCTTGGGCATCCCAGAGGACTGGGGACACAAGGCCAAGGATAGACCTTTCTTGGGAAACCATTTCACATTATCTTTAAAATTATAGAGCAAATGGCAACAATAAAACAGGTAATAAATTACTATCAGAACCAGAGCCCCATATCTTCCTGTAAGCAAACATCTGAGTGAGACCGAACTACCAGCGGTGCAATAAAACACAAAGGGTGTGGAGTTTGTGTAACATGAAGACATAATTTCTGCTTCACAAATCTACTTATAGAAAAGAGGAATGAATTTCTGGGAAGTAAGCAAGTTTGTTTAAATAGAAAATAAACTTCAAAGAAAATCATAAAAAGGGGAGAGTAAATGCAGGGATTACTTTGTTTTGAACTCTGTACAACTGCCCAATAAAAGTGCCTGCTATTCAAATTTCATTTTTGGTTTAAACATTACAGTTTCTTCTGCTACTCTTGCAAAATGCTGTCCTTATCCTGGAGGCACTTCCGTTGTTACTCTTTTCCTTAGGCTCTGACCTTGAGGCTCCACAAGGACACCGGAGTTCATTCCCACAGATTAGCTTCCAGGACTGGGGGTTGCTTATAGCTTATCAGCGGGTGTGGAATGATACTTTTCAGATATGGACACCAAGGTTTTCCTGCAAAAACAGCACAGGTTAGCTCAAAGTTGGAGAAACTGGCTGTGTCACCACTGCAGGAAAAAATAAAAAATCCCCTTCTTCATTATTTCTTCTAAAACTACAGTATAAATTTCAGCTATTTTTTATTTAAAATCACACATTTTTAAAGCAATGGGGGGTAGCTGGCAAGTCAGACATTACTTTTTCTCTGCCTCTGATTGCAAATCCTCAATCCTCTTCAGCAAGGCATATCAGACATTTACCAACCAAAGAGAGATGCAGAGGCAAAAGATGCCATTGCTATTTACTCACATGCTTTTTTTGGGAAGGAGAAGGTGAGATTCTCTGGAAGGAGGTACGCTTCAGCAATACATACTCTTAAGTCCTTCTTTTTAAATTGATAGGATTTCAATTTTTACCAAATGTCATAGCCGTATTTTACCCACAATTTCCTTATTCTCCTGAGAGCTGAACCAGCTGACATTTACGGCCTTAACTGTTAGCAGGCTATATGTGATACATCTTAATTCACATATACACTCTGCACACAGTGGCAAGGATTGACAGAAGGAAAAGCAATTTTTAACAATTAAACTTCCTATGGCTTTAGTGGAACTAGCTCCCATTGGGGACCTACCTTCTTCCTCTGCCTTCGAAAATCCAAACCAATATTAATATCTAACAGTTTTTACAGCAACCCTTATTCTAGCCTTTTAACATTCTCTAAGCAGATTAATGAATCAAACCTTTTAATATCCAAGAAAGACAAGTGGCATTTGCATACAAGAGATCCCAAAGACCTCAAGAAGATTAAAATCCAAATTCCACTGGAGCCAGAGGAAAGACATGGACTGACAGCAGGGACATCAGGACCATCTTTTTGGCCAGCCACTGTACTGAAAGCTGGAAAGAAAGGAAAGTTCCCTATTTACCCACAGGCCTGTCCTTCCCATATGAACATCATACTTACTTGGAGTCTGTCCTGGCTTCAGCTGGGATAGAATTAATTTTCTTCCTAGTAGCTGGTGCAGTGCTGTGTTTTGGATTTAGTAGGAAAATAATGTTGATAACACACCAATGTTTTAGTTGTTGCTAAGTAGCTCTTATCCTGGTCAAGGACTTTTCAGTTTCCCATGCTCTGCCAGTGCAGAGAGGCACAAGAAGCTAGGAAGGAGCAGAGACAGGACACCTGACCCAAACTAGCCAAAGGGGTAATCCAGAGCATAGAGCACCATGTTCAGTGTATAAACTGGGGGAAAGAAGGGGAAGGAGGGGTGGCCAGGAGCCACTGATCGCTGCTCAGGGACAGGTTGGGCATGAGTCAGAGGGTGGTGAGCATCACTTGGGGTTTGTTCGTTTGTTTTACTTCTCTGTCTCTATTTCTTAATATTATTGTTGCTGCTGTTGTATTTTACTTTATTTCAAGTATTAAACTGTTCCTATCTCAACACAAGGGTTTTACCTTTTTTCTGATTCTTCTCCCCATCACACCTGGGGGGTGGGAGAGTGAGCAAGCATCTGTGTGGTACTTAGTTGCTGGCTGGTTCTAAGACACAACAGAGCACAAAATGTTTCTGGAAACTTGGGCATTGTTTTGGTCCGGTTAATATTGCTTTTTATAAAGTTTTTTACCATGCTTTTCAAACAGTGTTAGCACCAAAATGACCCGCCACCTTTTATTTTTAAATTATTAGTGGTCAGAATCCTAGGAATAACTATTAAAGACAGAGGGCATGTGGTAGCCAAAGATTCTCCACACTTGGATAACCAAGTACTTCTATAAAACATTGCTTCAAGTACAAAAAATGTGGTAGATAAGGCATTGCTGGATGACAGTTACATTTTCCTCAAAGTAGGAAAAACAATGTCATAGTTCCCAAAGGCCCTATCTCTGTAAGCTTGAAATATAGGGGGAAAAAAAATGTAAGCACTGTTTTCCATTTCTCAAGAACTGCCAGCAATAAAAAGACAATGGATAAGCCTTTCTTGCACTGTATACGATATTTTTTCATCTTCATGAATGTTATGTATACAAAGTACGCATGCACACAAATACAGAGAGATGTCAAAAAAGGAATGCCATAAATGCAACCACAGAGTTGAGAAATCAAACATTTCAAAGGCAGGAAAATGCAGTCTTAAAATAAAATGCTCTCCCTGAACTTTACTCTCCTGTATTTATTCTAAGATACTGGATTTGTTATAGAAATGAACAGGAGAAATACTGCTGATTCCAACAGCACAAACAACATAAACCCACTTTTTGTACAACTCAGCATAATGTCCTCTACCAAAAGTAATGTTTAGCCCATCCAGATCTATAGGCTGGTGAAGTTCAGCTCAGCTTTCAACTTTCTGCAACCTTGACATACTTGAATTGCAAAGGTCTATTAATTAAGCTAACTTTGGTTAAACTGCCTTATTGCTCAGCTATCCTTGCACAAAAAATGTGGTTTTATCCAGGGAAAAGTTATTTAGTGCATTTGGAATGAAAAATGCAGTAAATGAATGCATTCTCCTTGCTGCAATGAGAAAAACTATTAAATTAAATTAAATTTGGTAAAATCGTGCACAGCTGGGACAGGATTTAGAAATTTAAGCTGAAGGTGTCCCTTTAGTACTCAATATTATTACTAATACATTTTTTAACCCACTCAAATGCTAATGCTCTCATAAATTAGGCAACACACACTTCAAATATATCTGATTTTTCTTTATGTGAAATACAAATAATAATAATGAATTAATTAAATCTCTGCATTGTATCAAACCCTGACATTTCATGAAATGCTTTACAAATTCACCATTGCACAGTGTCAGGTTTGTGCAATGGTATAGGTTAAAATTAAATGAAATGTAATGTAATATTAATTCCTGCACCGAGGGATTAGAAACAAGAATTTCTGCAGCATGGTGGAGGTTATCAACCTGGAAACACAGACAACTGAGGATATCAGGATCACAGGATGCCCATTAGACCCAAATGTAATTATGAATTAAGTAATGTGGTCCAGGGATATTTCAGACAAAACGTTTTTATTAGAAATTGAATAACATAATGGCAATGTGCAAAGCACTGCTGCATCTTCTTCTGAAATATTTTGCATACAATTCTGATCACCCATTGTTCAGGAGGGATGAACTGAGGATGCAAAGACACTGCAGATGACTGGCATGAGCCAAAGAAGAAATAGGCTGCCACACGTAAGAATACGATAGCCTCATTTTTTTAATCTAGTGAAATGAAGGTCAAATAGGGATATAGAATAAAACCCAGAAAGCTAAAATAACTTTTTCAGCTACTGGGTAATGCTGACACTTGATGGAAATTAGAATTACAAAATTTTCACAATAATTTGGATTTTTAACCAGCAAAGAAATAGGGTTCTCAAACAGACAATAGGGAAAGTGGAAATAGAAACCTGACTGGTTTTATAGAGAAACTCAATTAACTTGTGAAAGGGATTGTATAATACAAATACCTGCAACAGGTGAGACACAGACTTGATAATCCAAAAGGTCCTTTTGAATTGTATCATCCTACCTGATAGGTATTAATCCTAAAGGGATAGTATGCCCCACAGCTTTTCTGGGGTTCAGGCACCCATAGAAGACTGGGCGTCTCTAAAGTTTCAAGGACTGCAACAGATGACAGGAACTACCACCTTACCACCACTTCTTAATTTAAATCAAGAGCTCTCAGGCAATGCCTACTCACGTTCACTATTTTCCTGAAAACACTCTGAGTTACTACAGCTATGGATGCACAGCCAGCAGTCATCACTGCCGAAAGCACCTTCAAGTTCACAGGTTATCCAAGCCCATGCTGTGTCTGGTCTTGCCCTCATCCCTGCCCAGGCTCCTCTGCCAAGCACTGCCCAGTGACACATCCCTGCTGCAAACAGCCACACGTTGAGAACTCAGAGAGCTGGAAACCCCGCACAAACTGTGCAGCAAACCCAGAGGGCTGTGTGAGGAACCAGCAGCATCCAAGTAGCCAGGATTTGGAAATCTGGCTCTCAGTAAGAGGGCAGTTCGTTAACATGAGCTGTAGATCCTGGAACGTTCCAAGCCTGACTCTTTGACTTCAGCCTGTTTTCATCAAAGACCATCTTTTCAGATGGATGGGATGGTCCCAATCGGGGGTTGCCTTCAGATGCATCTGCAACCTTATGACCACAGCAATTTGGAAAACTGTAGCTATTGCATACTGAAAAGAAGCCTTGCCCACCTACAGCCATCGCCTGCTATTCCTCCTGCAATCTCATTAAGCCATGTTTTGCTTTGCTGACACCAACGCTGCCAGAGATCAGCTGGCGAAGGAGACTGTATTAGTAATGTGGCTGGCACTTTGCCTCCTGCAGCTGAGATCACTTCTGAGCGCTGACTCTCAACTGGTCCACTTGGACGGATGGCCCAAAACTCTCTCCCGCTGTTCAGCTTCCCAAGATGTAGCGTGCTTGCAACTGGGATATTGTACTGCCTCGCTCCATAGCAGTGATAATATCTATAATTACTATTTTTCTTGCCTTGTATCTTCTTTTCCCTAGCCAGCTACCTGAGCTGTTGAAATACTTGGTGAGCCTGTGTACCCTTCCATTCCTAAAGCTCCAAGCAGCCCTGTTACCCATGCATCTTAACTCACGGTAATATCTCCACTTGACTGGAAAATTTTTACTTAAATTCTTTCTAATTTGAGTTAGAATCTTTGTTTTCCAGGCATTTCCTTGTGAAACACATCTCTAGTCACACAGATCTTTTTATTTTGGAGATCAGAGATGTGAAGTGCAAACTCTGTCTTCTTTGCACAGTGCAAAAACAACCCTAAATGTAGCAACCACCTAAAATTCAGCCTCACCCAATCATCTAGATTCCTTATAAAATGACTGGAAAGGCAAAATTTCTTTTGGAAGAAAAATTTCTCTCACGCTGGCACATGGGGAGGTCTCACCCTCTGGAGAGGTCTCTCTCCAACAAATGCAGAGCATGCCTAGGACACCTAACACTCAGAAAACTAAAGGCAGATGAGACTGATGATTGATGGTTTACGTCTTGACAGTATTTTGTAAACAGCAACTCATTATTTCTGGGTCTTGAAAGCTAAGTAAAATTTCTAGCCCATTTCAGAGAAGGTAAATAGAAGTACATAGACAATATATGACCTGTCAAAAGCCAGAGCGGCAATCACTGTCAAAGTCACAGGAAGAACACAGGAGATCCTCAATCACAGTCCTGTCCTAAGACCATTAAACCATGCCTCTTTCAACAAACATCTTTCTACTTGTTGACAGCAAACATCTCAATAGCAGTTTTACATGGGTTATTAATTGTTTGTAGTGCCTTGCCTTTGAATAGCAATAAAAAGTGGTCACACACAAAGGATTCTCTGGAACTGGGTGTCCATCTCCTAACCCCTTCAAGCCAGCTTGAAGAAAGGAGCCAAGTGCAGAATCCAGAGCAGTTCCCAGTGATCCTACGCTGCTCTGGATTCAGTAAAATTCCAGTGGAGACACAGCTGCACCAGAAGTTTTTGGGTTTGCTTTTTTTTCCCCCCATTAAAGAAGGGATATGAGCAAAACAAATCATTCCTCTGATCTTAAGTGTGGAAGGCTTACCAGCTCCAATAAAGCTGGTCTACTGTAGAGCAGACCTCCAGTCTTCACAGGTACTATGTCATCTCCTATCCATAAAAGTCAAGCCAATGAGCCTCAAGATATAGGTTATCCTGGCTACTATAAATATATATCTATGTGTGTATCTGTATTAATATATGGACATATGCATATTTGGGTGTACCCAGGAGTGTCTGCATGTGCACACACAGAGTTTTATAATTTTTAGGAATTAATTCTTGATATTTAAATATTTGGTCTTCCTAATAATGTATCACCTCACCAGAAATCTGTATGCACCCATACAGGAACTCAAGAGAGATTTTTTTCACTTTATCAAGCTGGACCCATCCTTCAGAGCTCTGAAGAGACCCACAACACCAGGAAGGAAGAGGTATGGCTATAAAGCCAGGGTGAATAATTAGTGGTGCAATGTAGTTGTAAATTCACTGGCAAATACCCACTGTCTAGCCCATCGAGCTGCTGAACTCCCCATGGGCTGGGGAGGGCATGCGTGGAGCAGTTCAGCTGCATTGTAAAAGAGGCTGCATGGGAGTCCCGAATTCTTACTGCCAGCTTATCAGAAACAACCCTAAGAGAAAGAGAAGGATTTGCTCTTTTTCAAACACTTCAGTAACTGAGAGCAGAAAATAGTGGGTTGGTTTGTTTGTGGTAAAAGTAGCAGTATATCCTGCACTCACTTTGCTACTGTGCAGAAAGAGAAAACAAAGCAATAGCATTTTAATTTCAGGTTGTAAATGCTATACACTGCTCTGCACACACCACGCTTCATGCTGAGGAAAAGCTGCAGCACACCAGAAAGGAGCTCTTTTCAATGCGCAGAAACAAAACTGAGGAAACTGGAAATCTACATTATTTACTGCATCTAAACCTCTTTCTTATGATAAGCAACAGCCTCGGCCAGCAAGCCGCAAACCAAAAGACACCTTAATAGACCAGGAAGTTCAGATATCTTTGAGTTAAATATTGAGCAACGCAGGTGCAGGCTGCAGATGGGAGGTTTGGGTGTGAAAGCATGCCAAGTGCATAAACAAAACTCTATTGAAGGAAGCCAATTTTAAGATCACAGTCTGAATTCGTTGCACATAGATGGCAGGAATTCCACAGATACCCTGTCTGAGAAACAAGAGTTTTCAAGGTTCCTCAGTGTGCAAGCCACTGGCATAAGAAGGAACCCGCTTTGCTTTCTCACAGTTACAGTTATCATTAGGCATGCCCAAATATACCTTCTGTTAAATATGCGGGGGCAAATAACTACTTCATGCAATTCAGCTGAAGTGAGCAAGGAATTTAGTCTGTATGCAGGGAATCAATGTTTTTTCAAGATTTGTATCTAATTGGTTTAGAATTAAGAACTAAAGATTTTGCTGAAAGCAAGGAGGCAGACCATCTGTATTCGAATTACTTCCACCGTACTTCTTCCACTCATCTTTTGTACTTTGTGCTCCCCTATCCACTGGGATATGCAAGCCATTTTTTAAGACTGAAAGAAATCCTGGATTAGTGTGTTCTCCTCTATTGATACAGAAACAGGAGCTCTAGTCTATAAAATTTACATAAGTTCAAGCAATAAGTGAAATTATAAAAAAAATGCTGAGAGGAGGGTATTTGGAGAAAAATCAGCTTGGCCTGAAAAGCCTGAATGCTAATGTGCAGACAGACTTCACCATGCCTTCAAACCTTGAATTCTGCAAAACAGCCCAATTAATAGTCCATCATTTAAGGAAAAAAGATATCACAAAGAAAATACAAAGCTGACGTAGCACCTTCTTAAAGTAAATGATCCTTGCTTGGCTGCACAGCAACGTTCAAGCAGTGCCTACCACAAGTCTTAAAACTGGCAACAACCCGAGAGAAATCCACCTTGTGTGACACACTCCACTGAAGGCTCAATGGCCTTGTGGTGAACATACTGGCTGAGGGTTTCCTTGACCAGGATTTTTGAAGAAAAAAAACATAATCTGGACATTTTCTTCTTCAACTGTACAATGTATCTCTATTTAACATGAATTTTAAAGAGAAAAGGCTGTAACAAGCTTGCCTTACTAATGCCTGGTTCCATAGCGACATAAAAATGACCTGTTTGATTCTGAAGTTGTTTTCTCTTACCTTTGTTGAGATGTTTACTAATAAAAAAAAGAAGCCAATATCCAGTTCTTACTCCATCATACTATAGGTGACTATAGGCAAACTACAGGTGATAAAAACACAGGTGACTGCTGCATGTAAACCTTGGAGAACAATAAGCCTACCAAAGTAGCCCCTCGCATTTCCTTGGAACCACTGACATGAATATTGTCATTTTTGGATCTGGACTGTTGTTCATTCAGTGCTTTTGATATAGAAAGCCTTATGCATATGCTAACTATTCTGTTACTGTTGACACGTACTTAAAAGAGAGATCTTAAGATGTATTCTTCATGTCTCACATTTCTTTGCTTAGGTTCTAGTGCTACCTGACCTTTACATCCACTATTTTAAGTGTTCACATTATTAGTTATTATACCAAAAATATTTGCAGTATATTAGGTTAGGCACACATGTAAGTTTTTCACAAAATACAGGATACCTACTAATTCACAAAGACTGAAATTCTCTCTTCTCAAGTATGCCTTTGAAATTTCTCCTAAACATTTACTCCAACTTAAGGATGTAAATGGGATTTATGCAGGAAATGGGCTGTTGCTGGCTGTTTACACATGGATGAATTTTGTCCAGTGGGTGTGTATGTTGATTTTCCACTCTAGAATTTCTGATCCTCCCAATTCTTCATTATTTCCTGCCAAAATCACTGTTGTTAGTTTTGGGGTTTTGTACATTTCAAGTCAGATTTATGAACTTCACGGTCAAAATATTCCACACCTGATCCTTTTTCCATTCACCTTTAACTCTTTTCCCCAGCCCTGATCACAACTGCTTAAAAAGATTTCAATCAATCAGTGAACCAGTGACCTTTTTATTAATTACTCATTTAACTAAAAGCTAGTTTGTTAATGGAGTAAGTCTTGGAGTACTGTGGAGTAACTTTCTGGAGTTCTGTGGGAAAAGTCTGTCACTGAGTACTTCTCTGAGTTGATGGTGCCTTTATAAGAAGTTCTAACTTTCTCAAGTGCTTATTTCTGAGAACTTCCAACCCCAAAGGACCAATGTTTATCTCTGCAACAGTTTTCTTCGGAAAGATTTGAGGATTTAAAGGCTTCCGATTTAGAGTCAAAATCTGCATCAAGTACATAGCCTTTTCTGAGAGAAGCATCCATTTGCATGTTTAATTATATAATTATTTTCTCCAAAGCAATAAAATTCAACTGCTTCTGAACATGAATGTTATTTTACCTGTTATAATTTTTTAAATATTATTTCCTTAAAGCTTGACCCTTAAGTTTAAGCGGATTTTCTATTTCCTTTACATCTTAAATAACTGACACATTTTATTATCCTCTCTGAAAGACAAGAAGTAAAAATCTGATTTGAGACTTCTATATCCTGAATTTATACTTAACCTGCCATAAGCACACTCTAAAGAGAGATGTAACTTTGTGCCAGAATGTAAACCTATAATTATATCATATTTGCTCTTCAAATGTCAAACATTCAAACACGGTAGGTGGGAATAAAAAATGAAAAAAAAAATTGTAGGTTGCATTGGAAGCAAGAGCCGTGAGGGTTATCCAAGAAGAACACCTCTTTTCAGTAGAAAACTGGAGGCTTCACAAGCCCCAGACTCTACATTTCCAACTATTCATGGAGTACGCGGCTGACCAGTAGCAGCTTGTCCAGGCCTTTTATTAGAAGCATGCACAATGTATTGTCCTCTCCTGATGCTCTCTGCAAAGGCTCCAGGAAGAGGAGAGGTGGCAACAGGCACAACAGGTACAGGCCAACAGAAGATGTTGGATATTGTATGTCCCAAAGAGACAACAGAGCAGACTGGATGCCTGCAGAAGTAAAAATAGCCCAAATGCCCTTTGAAAGTATGTTCACAGAATAAGCATAAAGAAATGTGAATGGACACTTCTTTGTGCTCAACAATGAATACTGAGCATTTACAAGTACTTTAAATCATGTTTCAGAATTGCTAGGGGGGATTTTTATGTGATACCTCTAAATAACTGTTCGCCAAAGGCTGAATTTCTCTACTGATGTGAACCTGCTTTGGTCATGCCTCACCAAAGGTTTTGCTGAAGGAGTTCTTTTGAGAGGTGATCACCGTAGGAGTAACTTTGCTGTTCACAAGGGATCCAAAGAAGCCTGAAGAAAGCATCCTTCAGTGTAGGCAGAGGAGGGTAAACTTGACTGAAAAGCCATCTTCATATTCTCCTAATCTTGGTCTTCTCAGAGCCATGTAATTCAGACATCCCAGACTGACTCTTCAGCTGGCATGTGAGCAGCAGTGCACTCCCAGCACCAATACAGTTTAAAGTACAGCCATTATTAATGTCTCCATGGCTCTTCTCACTCCCATCCCTAGTAAAACCACCTTACCAAGCTTCTGAAAGCATGTTTGGGAAGTGGCCACATGGCTGACTTCCCCCATTCCCATTCCAAATCAATTGTCTCCTCTCTGAAGACCTCTTCCTCTCTTCCATCTCTCTTGCAGACTGTGAAAGGAGACTATAGGGATAAGGATCTCATCTATGATTTATATAGGTGCAGCTACGCATGTTTTGCTGTCTGTATGACACAGGAGAAGCAAGATCTCATTTCTGGATAGTTTTTAGTAACTTTTTCCTGTTTTGGGAACTGTTTTATTTCTGTTTAAATGTTACTATAGATACTGGAATTCAGCCCCACAAAGTTACATAACCAGCTGCAGCAGAGGCAAGGGCAAGGACGTCAGGAGGGACATAACATGCTCCTATGTGAACACTATGCAGAGGAGAGCGTTCGGTGTGAGAGCACTGGGAGGGAAAGGCACCCTTCACACCTCCCTCCAGGCCTGGGAGGCTGTTTGGCTGCCCTCAGCCCCAGAAGGGACTGAACATGGCTGAAGCATCTGGGAATGATTGGGTGAAACTAGTCGTAGGCGAGTCACTAAGAATATTGAACGGGTAATAGCAGATTTTGTTCAGACGTCAAGAGATGGCAACACATACAAGCAGACATTCCACAGGTTGGAAATGGGAATGAAGGTACATTGCATTTGTCTGGACTGTTCAGGGATGTGCACAGAAACCAACCCACCTTGGAAGAAGCTAACTCCTGGCCCAGAGTGCCACTGTGGCCACACACCCTGGCTAAGTAGCCCAAAAAGCAGAGCTAGTCTGTTGTCATGTCAGCACTGTCCCAATGCCCAAGACCTGCAGTGGTGGCTGGCTAAGCACAGTTCAGAAGTCACCAGCTTGCTCAGAGCTCGGTGCTATGCTCATGGCCTCAGGCCTTTTTCTGTTACTCACAAATATTTCTTTCTCATATGGAAGGGAAAAAGAAGTTTCTAAACTAACTTGAAAATGTGTAAATACATTTGGGTTTTTCACCATAATTTCGTAATTTTGGAAATTACTTAGGAAAAGTCCACTATTCTCTGCTGCTCCACCAAATACAACTGAATTCCAAGTGGACACCTGCATGTAATAAGAGAACGCGTGGTTCAGTGATTTCCCAATGTTTTCAAGAAAGCCAGGTTCAGATCTTGACTCCTTGAAACATCGAAGTCTATGTCCATATTTTCAAAACAAGATAGGTATTTGAACATTTAACAGAGAATCTACTGATTCAGACACTCTAGTTTTTACCCTTTCCTGCTAATACTACCTCTGTTTAAAGTAAGTGAAACGGTGATCCTGCTTCCCTGTTTCACAGAGATGCAGCAAAGAGAAATTCCCCTAGCAATATGTGATACTTACCATCAAAGTCTGAAG
>NW_009915033.1:0-8380 GCF_000696875.1 Nestor notabilis | reverse complement strand
AATGGAGTTTCCCTCCACCGCAGCCACATAAAATGCCCAACTTGTTTTTCATTTAAACTAGAGTCAGTTGTAATCTCGCCTTTCTTGACAACTACTACGAATGCTCCTTTTACAACCAGTACAGACGCTGATGCTGCTTCTTCAGTGAAATGAGGAGAGAGCTCAACAAGGCAGAGACATCAGGCACAGTCATTTAGGACCAGAAGCGAGTAAGAATTAACATCACACAGCAATATAGGTAGACAGAGCTTGTGAACAGAAGCCCTGTTTCACCTTCCCTGGTTTTTTGCATATACCTGCATATATCTCATAGCTCCTCAGATACTGGGTACTGAAGCTTTTACCCCATGTGCAGTTTTTAATTAAAAAGAGGCCAGTTAGATACTCTTTGATGATCCAAATATTTGCAAGCTACATGTGCGGTGCTGTACTTGAAATAGTCTCTGACACCATTCTAAGTAAGGGTACAGTTAGTCCACTGAAGTTAGCAGAGCCTTCCCAAATCACATAAAACAGCTCAGACACAGGTCCATTGCATTCGTACACTTAAAAGACATGGTTTATGTAAATATACAGAGATATTAAATCATCCAGCACTGAGAAGGCAAGTAGATGGTCATGACTCCAGCACTTGTAGTGCATAGGTATATACACAAACATTTCAATTCTATTTCCTCCTTCAGTCACCAGCAACAAATTAAAAAACAAAAAAAGCCAAACCAGAACCAAACCAGTTTGCCCTGAGAGATGCCAGTGGAGAACAATTTCTAGGATGTACTGACTCCCACACTTTCTCACCATCTGATTCCTTCAAAAGCATCTCAAGATGCACACTAACAAGCTGAAGACTTAAAAAGGACCGGGCCATTTTTTAAAATAAAATGCTAGCATGAAGTGTTGTAGATTAAGGAACAGAAACGGTGAGTCTTAAAGCTTAGACTGGAAAATGTTTTTCTGGTGCTGGTTTTATCTGATTCATGAAAGATTTCGAAGGTGTTTGGCAAAACACACTGTACAAATACTTTTCCTATTGTATTGAAAACACTATGAGCACAACTGGAAGACTTGCACATATTGTGAAATAGTTTCTTTGCTTTCACGTCATTTTAATGTCACTCAATGTTTCTTAATGAAATCCTGAACAATAAACTGAGTTGTAGGCAGGATATCTATGTAGTACTCCCCAGTCTTTGGATGTTCTGAATGCCACACCCTCTTCTATCCCAGCACCTTTTCTTTTACAATCCCATAGACTTTGCTTGAATTCTAACTACTATCAGAGAGTATCAAAGAAATTCAGGCCATTTTAGCCAATCAGTTCAGTTTGGCTCTTTGTTAAAAAACGCCAGTGTGACCTTACCATTTGCTGAATCTGTAAATAAGTAATTATTTGGCTTACTTATTAAGGCAACACACCCTAGCTAGGATGAAAAACCAGACCTACAAGATACTCCTCATCTCAAGTTTCTGCTGGCTATACTGTCTCAAAGTATTTACCCATATTGTATTAGTGAAATTTCATCTACACTTCATACTGTAGTTGGAAGTGTGAAGAGGCACGGGTGGTCAAAGCAATAGTCATCAGCAGTTGTTTTCTCTCATTAATTTATCAGATTACAGTCTTGTTCTGCAGACAGAAAGCTATCTGTTCCTTACTACAGAAACTGTATTGCTAAGTATGTAATTAAAATTTTCTGTCAGATCACTTTTCATTAAAATATGTGGATCAATAATGGTATTACTAGGTGTCTGTGTAGAAGACAAAGAATCACATTTCATACAAGGGGATTGTATTTCACACTATAGTTGATATCACCCAGAACATTCACCTTTTTGTTTATACGTTGAAATTCTAAATAACATCCCTTTACAAAAGTAATTAGGGAGTGTCATGAAAAAAGCAGTTACATTAAAAAAAATTAGACATTTTGATATAAGAAATAAAATACATTTTTTAAAGGATGTATTTTCCCAAACACTTTTTTGCTTCTAACAGTTAGAATAGGCAGTAAAGGAAAAAATAATCAAAAATTATGGTATTGCTGGCAAAAATAGAGAACAGCACCTGTTCTCTGTTTTTAACCAACAGATATCATTCTCGCTGGAATATATATTCTACATACAGGTATGGAAGATGGTAGCCACTGGCCATTTCTTTACTTTGTTGTTAATGTCTGCATTATGGTAATTTTAACTTGCTATTTGTTGTCATTCAGGTTTTCTATTTAACAAGCACAACATTTTATAGGTAGTGGCTGCCATGAACAGCCTGATTTTAAAGTACATAATGATCCCTATCTTCCCCTAAAAGTGGTAGGTAATGCAGAATCACAGAATCACAACACTGGTCAGGTTGGAAGGGACCTCAGGAGGTCATTTAGCCTAATCTGCTCTTAGGTTCAGCTCTGAATTCAGAACAGATTTTTCTAGACTTCGTCCAGTCAGATACCCAAAACTTTGCTGAAAAGACTTGAGCCCCCGTGGGCAACCTGTTCCAAAACTTCAGGTCAAAAGTCTGTTTCGTTCTTGTTTTGGCTGGAACATCTTCTCTCCTCGCCCCCTACTCCCGTGGCTTTATGACTACTGTCTCCCATTCTCACACTGTGCTCGTCAGCTTCAGCTTCTCAGTAACCATCCTGTAGGTGCTGGGGGTGGGGGCTGCTGTTAGGTTCCCCGATGCCATTTCTTCTCCAGGCTGTCACAGCCTTCACTGAAATACATTTTTAATACAGTGATATTCTTAATATACAACCCCCCCCCCAAATAGCTAAAGATGGCAGCTAGTCCAAACTGGTCAGACTCTGCACAGTTTTTTTCAAACAGCAAGGGAAGGAACCAACATCTTACCAACTTCAGTACATCTCTTCAGACAAAGGAATTAAATTCTACACTTTGTCTGGTCAGTCATTTCAGGACCTCTCAATTCAGCAAAGAAATGTGCTAACTTTTCAGTAAGTATTTAATGACGTTAAAGAGATACAACGTTTTTCAGTTCTACATTAACTTTTCAAATTCTGCTAGTATACATTATTCATACAATGCCAGCTCTGCAAGGGGGGCAAAAAAAGCATGCTTTTGGAGACTGTTTTGAATATTGAGCATTATGAGTCACTTGTGACTGTGGAAATTACAGTAACTCAATGGAGTTATGTCAGACCTGAATTGGACTCTTGACAGTACATCCTAAACTACACAAGCAAACAAACTACCCAAATGTGAAAGGAGAAAAAAAAAATAAATGCAAAAATGGGTGTTAGCATCTTCCATATTTTAAGACACTTCTTAATCACCCAAATTAGACCCAAAGCTGTTCCTCCATTCTAGCAAGACTCTTAAAAACCCGTGATCTCTGGATATATGAGACCTCCAGAGGTCATTCTGTGTCCTACCTAAATTACATAAAACTGAAGCCATACATAACAAACCATGACAAAATGGGAAAAGAAATGCTTTAACTAAACAAAGAAAAAAAGAAAAAAACCCAAATTGTTTGATTAAACAAAAAAACCCCCAAACCCGTATTATTTTAAAATTTATCTATTTTCCCATCTGTCAAGCAAATAAGTGAGAATGGGAGGTACAGCAACCTTAACTACAGGCTACTATAGTTACCCTTAACTATCTCCTGGAAGATCCAAGATCTGTTTTTCTCCTAGGAGTAATCTCTTATTGCATCCACTGAGTTGCTCGACTGAGCAAAGTCAAAGTGACTTTTACATGATATGGACCCTCTATACACATGAATAGATACACCTAAATTACTTTTTGCACAGCAAAGTCAACTATCATCTATTAATGATTTGACTTTCTGTCAAGATTTTTTGTGAATAGCAAAGAGCAGAATTACTTCTCTGGACTTCCCATTGATTCAAGACATTCACAGCGTATTTTAAAACACGGAGCAAATCTTTATACAGCAAAAGTCAACAGCTATGTAAGCAGATTACATTTTACATCCAGTGAACTGAGATGAACAAAGTATCTGACTTCTTAGGCACGTTTCCCATTGCTTTCTTTTGGGAAGGAACAGTGGACTGAGACTAAAGGCAACAGAACTTTTATAATCAAACTGCATTTATCATTTATTTGTTTATTTAACTGACTGCATTTATTTTGTGACAAATCACATCATCTTTCTGTTTTCTATTCTACACTCTAAAGGGGAAATTCCAGTCTCAGAACTGAGGAAAATGTCATTATAGTAATAACACTCAAGAACAGTAGTAAAAGACAGAGCATCTACACAGATGGCAAGACTGTTCTCAATTACATTAACATCCGCACGTTCTCTTGAGTTCACATCAGTACAAATTTGATGAGAATTTGGTCTCCAGACCCAACAATTTCAACACACACATATCTGCTATTACTTCCAAATTTGCTGCTGTTTTTTCTACTACGGGAATTTCAAGTGTCCCTCAACAACTACATTTGAGCATCAATACTTAATACAACAACCCTTCTGCACTTCAAATCATGAAATTCAAGCCCAGCAGCCTTCAGCAGCAGTTACACCTGCAACAGAAACATCCTTGTTCTCCAGAATACCAACCTGTAACAAGAAATTCAACACATACACCCCCCAGTCCCCAAATGTTGCCACTGTAACTTCGATTGCTGCAGTGAACTTGAGAGCTGACCCTCAGAGGGCTGGTTTTTTATTAAAAGCAGTCATGTGCAACTCAGTGGTTTTTAACCAGAAAGAGCAGCCGTCCACCCTTTCCTTGTGTGAAGCTGGGAACACAGAAGAGCCTTGTGTTGTGGTGTCTGAAATTTGTTTCTGCACAAAATGAGAATTCATTTCAGGGGTGAGGAGCTACAGCAATTGTCTTGGTCCTCGGGCCACGGGAAGGGGCAGGCAGGGAGGAGGAACCTGGTCCAGGGCAGTCAGCAGAACTCGCTGCCCAGTGTGCGGGCAGGCGGGAGGCAGGGAGGGGTTCACACATTTGCCTCTGCCCTAGGCCCCATGCACCTCAACAGTAGCTCTGCCCAAGCTCTGTCAGTGGTTTCCTCTTGCACGCACCTGAGCGACAGAGCCGCGGAGCCTGGCAGCTCGCCACCGCCTTGCCCTTCCTCCCAGCAAACAAGAAGGTCCCAATTATGTGCAAACAAGCGCATTGACTCACGTGTTGCTCATGTGCAGAGTGGCTACAAGATGAGAGCCCACTGTTCCAATGCAGGAAGTTCCAGTGCAATAAAAGCACATCTTATGTGGTACTGTAAGGTTTTTAATACCTGCAAAAGCCTTTCCTGGGGACTAGTGAGTTGACGCTACCCACACAGCTCCCAGAACAGCAGGGGAATTGTCTGCCAAAAGACAGGGCTGAGTCACAGAATTCACAGGAGGGTATGTCTATGCTATAGTCACAACTGATGGGACTGCGATACCACATAAACATAGCTGGGCAAGCTATAAATTAGCTAGCTTGGGCACCGGTAGCAGTCTAGCCATTGAGTTCAGGCCAGCCTAACCACTCAAGTATTAACCCAGCTTTTTGGGCATGTTTTCCAGCCAGCCTTGACTTCCACACTGCCACATCTGGACTGGTACCAGCTCCTCAGTTGACTAGTTTAAAACCAGCTCAGGTATGTCTGTGACTGCAGCGTAGACATACCTAAGCTCCTAAATCATTTAAATTCCTATTTAAACTCCTACTGTCAAGTTCCACATTTCTAAAAACTTGGAGTTACAACACTGGCCTGTATAGTCACTGTACTACCAAGATTAAACATTTGGGGTGCAATAAATATCATTTGAAGTGTGAAATTTATGGTTCTTCCAAGATGTGAACTGTGTTTAACAAAAATAATGAATATTGCTGGCTATGTGATGACCTCTCTCTCATTCATTCCAGAAGCAGTTCAGTGAGCACCAGATGTATGAGGTGACTATCTGACCTGAAAATCTGCAGAACACAGTAAGTGTATACATGGATATCCAAATACCTCAAACATGTCTAGGCCTTACCCTTTATCTGTGGACTAAGGAAAAAGTCCACTGATTCCAGTGGACATTTTCCCTGAATAAATGCCACTCACTGACTATATAGTGTATTTTATAATGCAGAGCAACTTGCAAGAAATGCCAGCTTAATGCTTGCATTGCTTAGGACCAGCAAACCATTACAACTTCACCCTATACCTTGAATTAAGGACTGAAAAAGTACACAAAATTCTTAGCTTCTTTATTTTTAACTGATTTTTGGAAAGCAGAATAAGGTTTTTACTTTTAAAAGCTGTAAATCTGTGTACAACTTAAGTCACATTCATCACAGTGGTAATTTAGCTGATTGTAGTGAAGGTTCATTTCGCCATGGCTGGATTTGGTTCTTTAACAGACACCTGAATATATTAAACCTTTTCATTTATTATTTTAAGACCAATTTGTTCATGCCAAAGATCTATACACTCTCCCCACTCTACGTACTGTCTCCCGCCTGCTTATACCAGAGCGTGCCAACACTCTCCCTAATGCCTGACAGTGCAGATCCTCAAGGTCCCATCACATCAAATACTCCATCTCACGGCAAGGGCTCATGCCATGTGCTACAAAACAAAGGACAGGTGAGCAATATTCTTTATTCTTTCAATACCAAGGATTTGCATACCACTTCTCTTCCTTCTGTTTTGAGAGAGAAGTCATTCAGCATGTCAACATTTGAAATGCTATGGGGATGATGGGCAGAGCAGAGATGGAGGAGGTGTTGGGCTGGAAGATGTTAAGGGCTGCCATCAGCCAGCCCTTTGATCTAGAAACACTTCCAGACCTGGTTAAAGCTGCTAGGTCTGCTAACCAGATGGCAAGGACTCCTTATGTTCCCAGCTTCTCCCTCCTGGTTTTTCAATTCCCATTAAAATCAATGAGATTCTGCTCCCTTCAGAATTTGAACATCCCTTCCAATTTTTCACTTGTTGAAGTATGAAAACCAAACACTGGAAGCCAACGGAACGCTGACAGGTGTACAGTCTTGCTTGGCACTGCAAAAGCACCATTCACAACCCTCCCTTTCCTCGTGTTTGCCAATACAAACGCAAAGTGACTTCCCAAGAAAACAGTAAAATTACTCTGGATTAAAACGAAACGGGTTCATCTGAGGCCAGAACTAGATAGATAACAGCTAACAGGAAAAGTCGGGGACTTCACCAGAAGCAGCATGATAGCTACTACTAAACGTTTTAGCATTTCTCACTGTTTGACATCAAAACAGCTCTGCCTCTGACCTAAGAGTTCTAGTTAGCTATGGAATCTCTGCTAGTTCCCAGAGTAAAAGAATGCAAAACTGGGACACAGCTACTTTATCTTGAGCATGTTCATGCAAGAAAACTACAGCATCTCCTTTTCACAGCCCCAGTGAAATATTTTGTGTCCATGTGTATGTTCTAACACAGCAATTCTGTTTATTTTATAGGCTTATAATAAAAAAATGACACTTTATGAGCTACATGATAGTATTTCAACAATACCTTGTTGTGACATGATATGGTGTAATTACTTAGCAGGAGATACTACAATTTATAGATATGTCATTGAGTCATACCATTCAGGGCTTCAGACTGGTGTCTTAGTTTGCTTTTTGAAGCCATACAGACTTCAGCCTACAGTCAAGGGAAGCATTAAAACATCCCAGAAATAAAGACATAGACCAATCACGCGCCTGCACACAGTAGCGTGTTGGAAAACCCTTCCCTGGTCCTTTTGCCTTCCATCTTTGTTTTGCTTTTACATCATTATTCACTGGGTTAATAATAATGAAAGAGAACAGTAATTTTGACTCCAAAATGCGAAAAAAAGGAAAGCTATGTTACATTAGGGTCCTATTCAGGCAGTTAAATACACAGACATCCTACGGAACGGGAGATGCTCAGCACCTACTTTACCCATGACAGGACGCATGTAATCAGAGCCCCAGAAGATGACCTCCCCACCATCCACAAGCATCATTGCTGGCTTTTCATCTGTCCACAGTTTGTGCTGAGGACAAGGCCTTGCCAAGCACAGCCTTTGCCTCTTCCTTGGAGTCATTTTTAGGTACCATGTATCAGTCAGGAAAGGACATAATTTTATATGGCACGCTGTAACAACTGTAAGCACAATACAGAGCATCGGTGCCAGCACCTCTCCCTAACCAAGGGAGTTGAGACAGCAGAGCAGGATGTTTGGGGTTTTTTATAAAGCATTTCTCCGAGAGAATTTCCCCGGTCTATAGCGGGTATGGAGATAAGCAACTCCCGTTCCACAGGCCGTAAAAACTCCGCGTCGAGCAGCAAGCGCAGTCTTGGACAAGCTGAGCCTCCCCACCGCCACGTCGTGCCCGGAGCCCCTGCGCCTCGGGAGGGCAGCGAACAGTGCCGCGAGGCCGGGACGGGCCTCCTCGGCCCA
>NW_009915032.1:1692-1973 GCF_000696875.1 Nestor notabilis | reverse complement strand
TTCGTGGCTGCAGCTGTGGAGCTATTGGTGACTCACATCCAATGCAAGAGGGTGTATTCACTGGCAGGAGGTGTCTGCATTCGAGACATGGTGCCATCTGAAGAAAAAGCCACATCACATCATGTCATTAAGGTTATCCGGAGGTTTTCCGTATTTTCCTGATTGAGAGTCTACAGCAGCAAATCACTAGAAAGATAGCAACTGATAGCCACAGCTGCTGGTACTGATCCTTACAGATCAAAGGCTATTGAGAAAATATGGAGACAACTGGAAAGAGGGAC
>NW_009915032.1:0-335 GCF_000696875.1 Nestor notabilis | reverse complement strand
TCTCAGCTTGGCCAATCAGGAGTTGCCCTTCCTACGGCTTTTGGGTGACCGGGAATGTCACCCCAGAGGACTCTGATGGTGGCACAGCCTCACCAAAGGCAGCTTCTACAGCCTGTGCTCCCCTGGGGGCACTTGGGGGCTTTCCCAAAGGTAAGTGCAACACGTGCTGGTGCTCTCTCCCAAGAGACCTCTGCCAGTGCAATGACCTTTCACAAGGGGCATCCCAAAGGAATGCTGATCTTCCCCTGGAACTGCACTGCCTCTGTCCTGCCTGTTACACCTCTCATCTGCCATAGACTGTCCGCTGTCCAGGACACAATGACCAGCTCTGAAGC
>NW_009915031.1:259487-285673 GCF_000696875.1 Nestor notabilis | reverse complement strand
GGTGCTGCTGCTGCTGCGGGGCAAGGAGCACCCCCTGCACCCTTAGGCTGCAAAGAAGGAAGCCCCCTTCCCCTGCTCCTCCTGGAACTGCCCAGGCATCCAGGACGAGCCGGGCGGAGGCAGTCTCTCTCCAGCTTTCCGTTTCTGTCCGTTCCCTCGATCTTTCCTTGGGTTCTCGTTGGTGGTTTTGGAAGTGCTGATCTAGGAGATCTGTGCGTGGGCAAGATCTTACGGCTTTATTAGGGCTCTCCCCTACCGGCGCTTTTCTCGGAAGCCGTCTCCCCCAGCATGGTTTACCGAGGTGTTGTGTCGGCACGAACTTTCTTCTTGCTGCAGGAGGTAGGTTTGGTCCCCGCGTGCCCCCGACCTCGGACTGCCGCTATGCGCGGGCGAGCGGAGTTCTCGGGCTGGAGCTTCGCTGACCGGGTTGTGGAGGCTTCTCCCGTCTGTACTCAGCAGTGCTCCCGGTGAAGAGGGGCTTTGGGACAGGAGAGGGCACAAGGGAGTTGTAGGACCCAGTGTGTAGCCTTAGTTTCTTGAGGTTGGGGAACTGGTGGAATCTCGCTGATGCTACTCGCTGCTGCCAAACATTCCCTTTTTTTCCCTTTGAAGGACTCTGACCATCCTGCCAGATGGTTCTTAACAAAGAGAAGTTTAGGAGTATCAGGACATCAGGTCCCAAATTCAGTGCTCAGCTGGGATTCTCAGGTGACAGCACAACAGTGCTGATGCCTGTGTTAGTTAATATTCATTTGCAAGCACTTGGCCCAGAATGGTGGGCAGAGGATCAGTGTTTTGTGAAACCAAGGCAGCCATCTCTCAAAGTATCACAGGGGTTGGAGGGTTAAATAAACCCTGTGATCCCAAAACCCTGCGAAGGCTGGGGTTAGCCTCCACCCAGCAGCAGGGAAGTCCAGAGTTAACTAAAATGAAGTCTGCAGTTTATATCTTTATTACCTCCTGGTTTAGAGCACAAATATGTAACAAATACATTAACTAGAATGTAGCAGCCTGTCTACCTTCAGTATCCTTTCAGACTGGGCGGGAGGGGGCTGCCTCCGGTCATGCTCAGTCCTGTATCATGGTAATGGATGTCTAAAGTCAGGTGGTTGGATGTTATGTCTCTTAACTTCACAATATGGGGCCAAGCGGTGCTGTGAGGGTTTTTCTGGGATAGCTAAGTCTCAGTCCGAATCCCTCCCATACTTGAACTCCTCTTGGAGTGCAGCCAGAGCTTTGCTGTCCTTCTCTCTTTTTTGGACCTTCCTTACATGTCCACTTTGTTATTAAACCCCATAAAATTTCCTTCTTGGAGTAATGTCTGATGGATGGATTCTTTTAGGTGCATTGCCTTTCTTATAGTAGTGCTAAATAGAGGTGAGTAAATCAACTGAACAGTCTCATTGTAGGATTGGATTTTATGTGATTATTTACAGACTGAGGATCTGGTCTTGCAAAAGGTTATGAACCAGTTTGTGTTTATGGGACCTGCTCTGGAGTCTTTTATACTGTGAGGCACCTGAAGTGGCTTAGGGCAATAAAGACTGGTAAACATGTGTTTAAGAATAATTCTATATGCTTGCAAAACTAGTTTCAATGCAAGTGCAGGAGTGCTGCTTTGTCAGTCACAACCTGTAGAGCCTTTCTCACTGTTCAAGCTGTTGAACTTAGTTTTCTTTCTGCTTCTTGTTAATATCTGAGTCAATTTATTACAGGATTGTAAAAGTTTTACAGTGAAAGTGTTTCAACATCTGAAACATTGAAAATGGTCTTGTGGTCACTGTGTGGTTTTCAAAATGAAATGTCAGTGTTGTCTTTCTCAGCACTCAACCCATCATCTACCTCATCAGAATTCATCATTTGGTTAAAAAAACTTGGCTGAGGTAAAATGTATGCTATGTGTCTGCTTTATGTTGCTCCTGGTTTTTGCTTATTGAAAAAGGACTCATCTGATCTCTTGTTTTTACAATTAAATATAAATGAATAGTCCAAAGTATCAACTAGAAACCAATGATCTCTTTCAATAAGTGGTACATTTGCTATGAATGGGGCATTCAGCCGTTTTCACTTTGAATAACCCATCATGCTTTCCATGCTAGGCAGCAGAATTAATATTTAAGCAAATGCATATATCAAAACTGTAAATCCCTGAAAACAGTTAATTATGTTGGAACTGAGAATGTACCTGCAAATACAGCCTGCATAAACTACTTTTCTGTAGCATGATCACAATTCCTGAAAGCCTTTTATCCTTGTCTGTGAAATAATTTCTGACTCTGTGCTCCTGAAAAGCATGTGCTTGCTTATTGTTTTCAAAACCATGTGGTTTGAGCTACTATTTAAATATCATATTTACAATGCTACTTTGGTTGTACAGCTTAAAAAGAGAAGTGCTGCATTCCATTGCATATTGAAAAGCTGCTGTATAATTACTACTTTTTGCAGTACTGCTGTGCAAGTCTCTGGGGTGGAAATTTAAATGGAGACTTTATACAGTTCACAGTTACTTGATATAAAAGCTACAAACTCTTTTTCTTGAAGTGTGGGGGCTGCAGGCATTGGGGAGTGGGAAAGCGTGGTGCCTGCACAAGTTTTTACCTTTGATTATTGCAACATGTGTGCTTGCTCTTGGGCTGTGTGCACTTCCAGGCGCATAGAGAGCGCGTGGTGGGTTCCCACAAAATACCTATCTGTACCACTGGGGGTTTGAATTACCTGTTTGCACTTTGCTCTTATTGCCATCTTATGTATCCATCAATTCTGGTTACATCTTGCAGAAGGGGGCTGGGAGGCAAGGATTTGCTTATGCTGCTCCTCTTGCCCTTGTATAGCTGTGCAAAGGAAACTCTGACACTGTAGGTCACAGTCTAGTCCCAGTCAAAGCATGTGAGAATTTCTTCTCTTTAGACCATGGAGTAGTTGCAAGTTGGATTCAGGGATTGCAGGGGTCTCAGGTTCTCCAGGATAGTCTGCCTGGTCTCTAGTTGCTGCTCCACCACCATAGGGTTGTCCTGTGAGAGATACATTGTATCTGGTGCCCAATGCAGATATCTCAGGTGTGTTAAATTATCCTGTTTAGGCAACTGAGTCCTTCCCCAGCTGTCTCACAGGGACTAATAGGTAAAACCTGGGTCAAGAAAATCATCTCAATTACCACTGGGAGTAAATGGTTGTTGAGATGTTAATGGAAAAGATGAAAAAATCAACCTGATTGTTCTGCACTGTGCAGGCTGACCGTGCTGCAGCAGTGATTGGTACTTTTCTTTGCACAAAACTGATTGAAACCTCAGTGAGGAAGTTCTGTGTGCTAAGGAGAGAGATAAAAAAGCTTGTAGAAATTAAAAGAGTTACTCTCAAAGGAGACAAATCCCAGATAGAATCAGTTTTAAAGTTTGCCAGATGAATTCAGCTGCATGACACTCCTATGCGATTCCTGTGAGTGATGTACAACTGGTGTATGCATATAGAGAGGAGGAATTTTGTTTAAGAGTTTACAAAGTAATACCCTTACCTTAGGAATTAAAGGTTACATGCCGAATTCATGAAAAGACAATACTGCACAGCCTTTGGAAGATCAGACTCAGTACTGTCAAGCAGCAGGCTACAGTCCAGAGAATGTGAGGTACTTAGTCAGGATGTCCAAAGGCAAGTCCAGAATTCCCCAAGATAAGCGTGTTTACGATCACTTGTATGTGAACAGCAGTGCTAAGCCCTTCAGGCAGTTTCTGCTGTCTGGCTGCTGCTTTAAAGGAAAAGTACTGAAATTTGTATGAAAGCTTCTTTCTGAGAGAGGAAGAGAGATACAAGATGAAGGTCACCACTTAGCCTGCTCACAGAAATGCAGCAGGAAAGAAGAGCACATCCAACTTGCACCAGATTGCAAACAAGACTAGAACTGGTAGGCCTAACTTTTTCTTTGCAGTAAGAACTGGCACTGAGAATTTCTCCTAGTAACAGCCTGACTGTAAAGGCTAATGAATGAATAGGCATGAGGCTGAAATCAGATTCACTGCTAGAGATATGCTCTGCCTGGAAGAGGAGTAAGACAGAGTAGCTGAGTGAAAATAGTTCTGTGCTCTAACTTCATATGCTTCATTTTCTAGGCTTTTCAACCCAGAACATTTTATGAGCACTAGTAGTCACTGTGAAAAATATTGTAAAGGGTTAAAAAGGCACCGGAGAACTGTCAGAATATGACAGCTTAAAGGTTACCCAAGAGCGAAGTTTGTGAACAAATCCTTTTTTCCTTTTTTAAAATACATATATTTAGCTGGTACATACAAGTGGAAATGGGTCCAGGTTCTTTTAAGTTCAGCTATGCAGCTGAAGTTTTCCTTAACCTTTTTTCTTGGATCCCTTAACCTTTTTTCTTGGATCCCTTGTTAAGATCTAGACTTTCGCTGACCTCTTGTTTTTATCACAAGTCTTATGGTACGTGTTTTCTTGTAAGGTTTATGGAGTGTTGTGAACGTGTGGAAATCTGCTTTCTCTGGAACAAAGAAGATAGGAGAAAGCTATAGAGAAACTATGAGGTGGAGTATTCACATTGCCTCCTTATGGAGCCAAAACAACGAGGTAAATTAAAGCTCCAAAGCTCTTTAGTTAAAGCATGTAACCTATTTCTGTAGAATGTACTGCTAAGGAAAGTGCATTGGGAGCACATTCTACTCTTTCATAGAGTTTGAATCTCTAATATCTGGTTTTGAGTCAAATATTTGAATAGTAAAATCTGTTACTTGGTGCAGCCATTTTAAGAGTCTTAAAGGTTTTTTAGAGGGGTTGGTAAAAATATGTCTCCCTTCTTTTACCAGTGTAAAACACATAAGTATACTGATAAAAAGTCAGTGTAAGCATGAGGAGAATCAAGTTCTTTATCATGCTTATAGAATCTACCAAGTGAGAGAAGCATGGATGATTTGTAAGTAGTCGACTGGCATATGGTACCATTATGATAACATCATGTTCACAGCACTTTCCAGATTGATATACAACCTTTCTAAAATAAGCTTGGTAGAAAAAGAAGAAAGAATGTAAAGTCATTTAGCAGCCAACATGCTTTTGGTAGCAGCGTAGGACACTGGTAGGTGACTTCACTGACACTCAGTTTGTCAAATGGGTTGTGCATCATAGTCTAGTACCTACTTGACAGGCAGTCACTCTAGCAAACTGCCGTTGCACTTTGTACACTGGGGGCTGATTCGTGCTTTCTTAATTTACAATAAAATTCTGCATTCATTTTCATTCGCAGCAGTCTCAGCAAAGTCATGGGGGTTAGCACAAGGTATAGAATTTGTTTCTCAGGAGGAAGTCCTATATTAGGCCCTTTGTTAGCAGAATAAGGAGAAAGGCTGGGGTTATCTGGGGATGGAGACTGAATTATACTCCAGTTCTGGACAGAAATATCCAGACTGAGATTGAAACTGTCTCACTGACATGCTGTGTCATTTATGGTTCTCAAGGAACAGTGAAATCATAAATATTCTTAGAAGCATGAGCCTTGACAAGTCAAACTATGACAACGTTTCTCTATTCGAAGGGGTTTTATCTCTTGCCACAGCTAGCTTAATTCTCTTAAAGAAAACAATGATATTTTAGATGTCATTATTATAGCATAAATTATACTTCTGTTTTCTTTCATTTAAATGTAAAAGCTGTAAATATCACTTTAAAGAAGTCCTAGCTGATAAATTTGAAATAGTATGATCTTCTGTGTATTAAAATGGGTAAGGCACATCAAAGCCATTAAAGTTAGAACACCTACCACATCTCAAACTTGGTAGAAATATCCAGTGTAGCAAAGTTCTTCATCCCATCTCCTCTTCTAATTTTTTTCCCCCTCATATTTCAGCTGGGCATTTTATTAAGCAAATGAGGCCTGTCAGTTATTTTATAGATACATTTCAATCATCAGAAAATGTACTTCTCAGTGTTATCATGCATTGCCTTCTACAAAACACTGTGTGACTAGACATACATTGAAACACTGGGGAAAGAAGGGGTTTATACCAGTGTTTATTTGCAAAGGAATTAGACCTCTGGAGGCTTGTTTTTGCAGATGGTATCACCTTTAGGATGAATTGCCTTCTGGCTCTGCCTTCTTCCTCCAAAGAAGTCAAGGTAGTTCTTAGTACCCTGCTAGTCCTCAAGATGGACCAGAAGACCAGACCAGGCCTCTAACTTTTGGATTACTAAAACCTCATGAGATGAATCCCACACTTTCATAATAATGTCTAGCTTCCATTTTACTTGTAAAGAGAGGTAAAAACCTTAAAAACATTATTGTAAATGAATGAATGAACAAATTTGAAAATTATAGTTTTTAACTCTGAGCTTTGGTTTAGATAGGATGGGTTTTGCTAGCTGCAATGTTAAAGCAGGACAGAGCTGTGCACGTACCTCATATAGTGATGTTTTGCTGTTTTACTGTGAGCTGTCCCTGAATGAGGAGTTTTGGATGTAGCCCTAACTATTACCACGTAATGTTACAACGGGAAATATTGTACTTAGTTATGTAGAATTGTGCTTTGAGGAGCAAAGTACAGTAACTGCAGTCACTGACTGGAACTACTCATAATCACTTTTCCAGAGGAGTAAAAACCCCTTGAAAAATAAGTACTCCAGCGAATCAGTCATGTTTAGTGCTGGTAACTGTGAATTGCAGGGAGTTCTTTTGGTTTGGAGTCTTTGGTGGCATTATAGCTGTCATTAATTATTTATTATGTGTTTGGAAGGAGAGGCATCAGTAGCCTATAGGATGTATTTGCACAGTAATTGAGGATTGATTAGATGCAGCCTTTGCAGTGAGGGTTACTGGGAAAAATTCACAGAATTTGCAACAGTGGGAAATTATATTAACAAAACAGTCATTTATAGTAAATAATGATGGTCAAATACACAGAAAGATTTGTATGCTGTGAATGGAAGGAGCCTCATTTGCACAGTGCTGCTTGTTGCAGGAGGGGATCCATCCACTTGATACCTAGCACTGGATTAGAAACACTTGAGGGCAGAAGTTGTGATTTGTATCAGTGAGGTCTGTGCAATGACAAAATACCATCGGCTGCTTGTGGCCAGAAGATAGAGAAGTGTCAGGTAATAAGCAGATGCACTGAGCAGTGGAGGCAGCTGCTACAACCATTCCAACCCACACAAATTTTCAAAAGTTTTATTTTTCTTCGTCTTTCTTCTTGATTTATAGTTTCACTTTGGCTGATAGAGAAGTAAGGGAGATTTATTTCTCAAAATAAGTTCCATGAGATTGTTTGTGAATGATCTGAGTGCAGGCTGGAAACTGAGCTTGTTCCTCTTCTGGTCTGTAAGATGCAAGAAATGTGAGAACTCCAAACAGTGTTGAACAAGAAAGGCGAGGGAAGTAGCTTGACAGGCAGAGATGTGTGGGTAGGAATGATACAGAAAGTCACTTATATAGAGAAAAGAGCAAGAAAAATTAGTAAATAAACAAGGTGGGACAAAGAGACAACTAAATAGAATTCAGCAATAGATGAAAGGCTCACCCAGAAATTACTGAGTTAGGTAAGAGTGGTAAAGTGGGGACTCAAATCTGCCTATGGTGTGCAAAATCCTTTTGCTTGACAGGAAGAGAGAGAGAGAAAGAGTTAGGAAGCTGCTGCACTGATTTACGCCCAGCATTTAACACTGATGGTTTCTAGATAATCCAGACATCCTCCTAATGTTTTTTTAGCAGATGTTTTTCCCTGCTCTCTTGTTTTCCTGCAGGTCTTTCTCTTGTCTTATCTTCCCCATCATTCTTCCAGGCTGGTCAGATTCATTCTTTCCAGCTAATATCTTGGACATCTGTGTATGAATTAAAAGCAGCTTTGTCTTAGGTGTTGCCTGTCATAAAAAAAGTCCCACCAAACGACCAAAAAACTTTGATACAAATAAGTATTTTCCTGAATTCGTGTAACAGCATGTTATTCATTACAAGGAATTCATAATGGACCAAAGAATTCTTCTCATCATTAGCTAAAACTAATTATTCAAAGGCATCAGATAGGAGGCTGTTTGGAAATAGGATAAGGTGATCTTCGTGCCATCCTCCTTCTTACTGTAATGTATGTAACAGATGTAAAGACTTAAATCTATGCAATGTATGCCAAAAATATAACATAGCCTCTGTGGTGCTCACTACTAGATTGCAGCAGACATTTGCAACTTTGCTGTATGAAGGACATCACTTTTTATTGTTCTAGGCTCTGTCAGAGCTGAGTTTCAAATCTGAAATCGCCCAAATGCACAGTGATGGAAAGCACTAGCAGTTGGGAGGTTCACCTGCACTGAAGTCTTGCTGTTCTTTTGAAGATGAGGCTTTCGTCAGGGATATATAGGACAGTAAGTTTTTAAGGACAAACAGTTTCTTGGGATGTCTTTACATAATATATAGGCCTTCATTCTGGTTGAGACTTTTGAGCACTTTAGTAAATTTGATATTAAGTAATAAATGTTATGGTTACTGTTGTTTATTGCATAAATCTACTGCCAGAAAAAGAGATGCGTTACGGAATAGGGAATGGTGAAGCCTGTTCTTGGCTTTGTCAGAGACTGCCTCTAGTATCAGTGCCCTGTATTTTCTGGGAATACTAATGCTTCTGATACATTTTGAATCTTAACATATTTGTAGATCCTGTGCAAGAAACTATTTAACGTTAGGTCACCTGTGGCAGCATTGATTCTACTCAAAGTGCTGCAAAAGCCACAAACACAAAATAATTTTACTTATTTAAAACATTGCTTGCTGTGATGAAATTGTAAGATACGTTTACCTCATTTCTTGAGATGGGACAGGATCTAATTTTGAGCCAGTGTTTGAAGTTAGCTACTCAGGTGTCTGTTGCTTCAGCTTTTGGAATGCTCCTGTGAGTAAGTAACAGCCTGACCTAAAACCAACTGAAGTCCATGCGTGTGTTTTAATGAACTCAGAGTTTGGGCCTAAATAAGAGGTACTACGTTTGTGAATGGTACTCATAGTGTTACTCAAATATATTTCAATTAGATAAGATTCTGTGGCCTCAATAAAACCCGAAACAATAAGAAATACAACAAAACAAACCCAAATAACTTGTTTGAAAAAGCATTTAATGAAACCCCGAAATGCATTTAGAATTTGTAAATTCTTAGACTGTCACATTTAGTTCAATGTTCCCCTGGTCAAGCCACTTCCTCAGGATAAATGCTCTGCTAATCAATATCCAAAGAGAAAGAAATGGAACTTGCAAATGATGAGGCACTCCTTGGGTTTCTCCACTGACTCCCTAAAGCTTCATGTCAAATACAGTAGACAAATCTTCACATCCAACTAATTCATTTGCAAATGGTGGGAGCAAGAGGAGGGGGGAGAAAAGAAAGTTATTCCACGCGAAAGTACAATAATGCATTAAAATGAATCAATTTCCTCCTGCTGGGGAACAACCATTTAGAAAACATTTTAATTACCAAAACTGAATAATGGGATCAGTATTTTTGAGAAGGTTGGATTCACCCTACTGAGCACTGGAGAATCCTCTTCACGGGAGCCCATAAAAATATTGCTGTTTGCAAGTTGCTACTTTCAATCATGATACTTCTGGGGAGAAATCTGATTTTTTCACAGCAGCTTTTAAGGCAAATGTCGAGTGGACAGCAGGCATGTGTTAACCACTCTGTGCCTGAGCACAGCTTTGCATGCACTCCAGTGCTTCTCTTTCTTTTTTTCCCTTTGGATTAGAATTTATTGTGCATTACTTAAGATATCTGAAATCAAATTTTCAAGCCATAGTGTTTGGCTGCAACAACAGACAATGTTGTAATGTAATGTTGTAAAAATAGCATTCTTGTGTCTATATTCAGCCTAGCAATGAGTAGAAACTTGCAGAAATTAGCCAGCCTGGTCCGTTGTCTTGGCTAGAAGTGGTGTCAAGGGGAATGCTCACATTATGTTGGGTGTAATGACTTTGACTTTCAGAATTTGCCATGGAGGAGCCTCTCTGACGTGTAAGGGTCTTGGTCTCCAGCTTTGGTTTCATGGGGATTTGTCGGAGAGCTGAATGTTAATCAGAGACATGACTCACTAGTTGCAGAGCAGATGGTGACCCCCAAGGAATAGCCGTTACCTGGCCATCTGGGAAAGTTGTAGGAGACTGTAATAAAAAAATGTGTTTGTAGCAGAAGTTGCTTCACATACATGGGATATATTTTAGTCTGAAACAGTTTGTCTCTTATAATTTTTTCCTCCTATTAAGCCATAGCAGCTTTGCTTTTTCATAAGCATGGCACGGCAGACACGTAGTTGTGTTTACTAATTTTGCTTGAGCTTCTGTGGGTGATGGATAATACTCATGCAAAAATGTGGCTGATAGTGTTTAATACCTGAATCCTAACTGCAGAGCTCTCTTGTAAGTCCTGTCACTGTGATGATGTACAAGGTCTCACTGAAAGAGAACATTTCACAGTGAGATGACAGAACATTTTGTATGGTGAGGCTGATTGAGAACTGGTGTTAGAGTATGTATTAGGGGAGGGAAGCCATGGTTTTTCAGGGATGTATTGTAATTTTTCTTTACCAGCACTGGACACTGGTCAGCAAAAGAGTTAAATGGTGAGCTGGGTGTCTGCTGAAGATATAGTCACATTAAACTTCAAGGATAAGCTTTGCTGAAGCTGCTCTGCATGAATTGCAGGAAAATGCACATTGTCTTCAGTGTGTGCTCAGGGTAAGCTATATCTCCATACTTTGCTGAATCAGGATATTAAGTTAGCAAAGAAAATTAAAACAGATTCACTGAGAATGATGTAAATCTTTGTTCACAGTAGGGCACACAAGCAAAGCTGAAAATCCTAATAATAAAAGTACCTTGTCACTTGTGGAATGAGCAAAGTTCCCCAAATGGTTATTACATGCTGTATTTTCTGTTTTGGATTATTGAAATAGAATTACTGAGAATTAAGTTGGATAAAAGGCATTTTCTTTTTTATTTCCATAATTATTCTGTCACCCACATAACTTTTTTTTCTATCTTGGAATAGCCTTGGTTGGTACATAAAATTGCTGTAGGATAAGTAAAACCAGTCTAATTGAGATTCATAAATCCCCTTTTTAACAAGTACAATTAGGAATAGTTATTAGAGACCAGCTGGAAAACCTTAGGGATAAAAATTTACCATAGGAGGTTTTTTTATGTGTTTGAGACATTGCTTGATACCAAAACCCAAATGAGATCACCAGAGACATGAACCTGCTATTTAAAACCTAATTTGTACACAGAAAGTTAATTCTGAATATTCCTATTGATAAAAATTTTATTATCAGGCCTTGTGAAAGTGCTTGTTTTTAATGGAAGTGTGACTTTTACAATGCTTTTCCTATAATTAAAATATGAGAAGTAGCAGCTTGATTATATTGAGCGCATTTGTGTCCAGTGGCTGTGTAATAAACTCTGACGCTAGTCAATTCTATTCTCTATTATGATCTTTGAAAGCAGAGGAGTTCATTGGGCCTAATTCCAACCGAATTCCAGTCAAAGGAATTGTTCAGTTAGTGCATTTGGGAATAACATTTTAGGAACCTAAGCACAGATTTTCAAACATATTAACATCCAGCACCACACCCAGGGGGGCAGGAAAGAAGTGATTCAATGAGACTATCTCCCAACAAGAAGCTCTCTACTGGAATGGAACAACATTGCAACAGCTGTTTTGAGTCAGATAAAAAAGTCTTCTAGTCCAGTATTTGGTCTTCAGCTGTAGCCTACAGTGGTGGTGAGCTCACAGCAAAACTTCTCAGAGTGTTCTCCCAGTTTAGTTCTCCTGGGCTCTTTCTGTAGTTGGTGCAGAGAAGGAGAAGCTGCTCCAAAGTAGAAGCTGCTGTTTGGTGGAGGCCAAAACCACAAATTTATTAAGAATTTATTAATATTTTTCATTATTGTACCAAGGAAACTATCATAATAGTTTATGTTGGCTTGGTTTAATCCTCAGTCATTGCTCAATACAGGAAATTATAATATGTGGAATATCCTTCCTCAACATTTTGGCTGAGTTTTCACATTACTCCTATTGGAATTCAGGCTTGATTTTGGAAGTGCTGTTGTGACAGAGAGAGAATGCTTTTAGCATATTGAACTGAGTGTTTTAAAACAGCGTCTCATCTGTCAACTTTGGATTTTTTTTTTCTCATTATTTGTGGTTAATTGTATTTCCCTCCTGGAAAATTGGACAGATCAATGTAAATGAAAGAAGATTCTTGTTCTTTTTAGGATAAATAGGTAAAGACTGTTAGCCATAAAAAGCTGCCTGTGAACAACACAAGTTGAGGATGTAAATTCACTGCAGACAAATGTTTTCCACATTGATAAATTTGACACATTTATTATTCATCTAATTAAACTGTGCACAGAGAGCAGGCAGGAACCTACAGTGTACGTGGATGTCAGATGGGTATTCAGTACACGTCTGATGAAGATCAGGTAGTTTTCATCATGCTGTTGATTTGTTGTGATTAAACAAAACATGTTTGTGGAAGGTGTCCCTGCCCATGGCAAGAGGTTGGGACTGAATGATCTTAAGGTCCTTTCCAACCCAAACCATTCTACGTTCAAGAGAAAAGAAAATGACTGAGCCAAATTTTATTCTACGTAAGTTTGGGTAGACTCATGGTGATCTTGGGAACATAGGGGTGAAAATAGCAGGAAGAGAGGTCTGGAGTTGTGCGGTGCTCTCTGTCTGTGGCTGTAGGACACCCTGTGCAATTCCACAGGGAGTCATTAGGCTGGGGACAACAGTGATTGACAGATCCGAGTGGCACGTGGAATCCTATGGTCGGGTTGGAGCATCACAGTGCTTTGGAGATTAAGAATGAGCAGGACCCCAGGGAAGCTGGTGTGGAAGGCCAAACTGTACATGAATTATGTGGCACTTTATGTTTAAATAATCTTTTTAACATGCCCATGAAGGTAGATAGGAGAACTTTTACAGTTTCCATCTTATTTGCACAAACCCAATCCCCCCTGCTTCTTTTGTTCATCTGCTTTTCAAATACCTGCAATAACAATCAGTTACCTCGCAGGGAGGAATTAGACTCTCCCTTTATTGTCAGTTCACTCCTACAACCTTCTTCATTGTGAATTATAAGCAAAGGAAAAGAGCATCTCTCTGTCTGCTCTTTGAAGAGCACAAGGCAATTGGTTCCGATGTTGCTCCCCTCTGGCTTGCAGCAAAGGGAGAGAAGGTTGGGTGTTCTTTAGCTGGCTCTTGTCTATCTGCATGTATAAATCAGGTAAAGCTGAGGGCTGAAGTGACCTACAATTCACAAAGACTAGTAGTGCAGGACAGCAAAGAACTTGTTTATCAATTTATTTCTCCCAACTTTATGGATAAGGTTACCACCTAGGAAGGTGCTTTTATTTGTTATATAATCCAAGCACCTTGTACTCAGTCCAGAGCCATTTGTTTGAGGCAATTAATTACCAGTTGTTATTCCTTCCAAATTTACTTTTTAAAGAATTGCACTGCCAGCAGCATTCTATTTCTGGCAAGACTTGTGTAGTGCCAAGGCTGGGGGACACGCATCCATATGTGTCAAATCCCTGCATAGCCTACTCAATTCCTTGTGGAATCCTGTGAAGATAGTTAGCACAAGGATAAATACCAGGGAAAACCTGTGCTTGCCAATAATGGAAAACAGAGATGTAAAGACTTAGCTCATCAAACTTATAGCTGGCTGGAACTCCAGAAAGTGAAGTTATAAATGCAGAGATTTTCTGATTCCCAGCCCCTAATTATCTGTGAATGATGGTACTGAGTCAGAAGAGAGAGTTCCAGAGACTTGTAGTTGGGACTGGTGAGAGCTTGTAACATGGGAACTGGCATTTGGAATTCCATCCCACTGAAGCAACTGGCAGTCAATGGCAAGCCAAGACATGTGCTGCTCTCAGTCCACTCCAGGTATAAATGGGCAGATACAAAATGCTTAAGATGATCTTTTAGCTCAGCATTCATCAGAGCAGTAGCCAGAAAATAGAATGAATATGATTTAGATGACTGTGATTAGTGTTTAAGAAGAATGATCACAGATTTTGGAACATTTGGAGATAGAAGCGATCATTTCTGGTGACTCTCTTACTTACTACATCCAGGACTCTCAAGGATTCTAGTAGGATTTCAGAACTCTTGTTTACTTTGAGCTATGACTTCTGGAGAGTGTGTGAGCCTGCTTGGTTTGCTGGGCTGTCTAAAACAACAGCCTTCCTTTCTGGCCTTTCAGTCCCTGAAAAGCACATTGCTGATAAGTTGCTAATAGTTTATAATAGTGTTCTTTTAGAGCTAAAAAGCTGATGTAATCCAGCAGAGACACCATCAACTTTAGCAAATTTAAACCACTACTGCAAAACAGCATGAAACTCATCCCATGATTTGATTTTGCTGCTGTATTCTCAATCTGGTTAGGAGATAACTTGATAACATTTTCCAGTCAGTTTCAAATTAAATGCAAAATCTTTGTTCCACTGAATAACTCCCAACTTAGAAATAGCCAGAAATATCCTTCCCTGAATGTCCTGTGCCTGGAGGAAAATTGACACATTCAAGGGCCATGTTTTGGGCCACTGGTAGAAGAATGTAATATGCCTTTGTCTCAGGAAATACACTGATTTAGATCTGAAATTGAGAGTACCTCTCTCAATTCACACCTCTACAGAAGCTTGCAAAACATTTCTGATTTTTAGCTTGTTTTTTAGTCTCCTTTTTATATGAATCCCCGGTCTATTACTATAAGTTTGTCAAAATAAGTTGTATATATTCCTATTGTTTGTGTCTCCAGGTACTGCTCCTCCCAGTGCTATGGCCCCTGTGTTCCCTCCTACTTTACAAGTTAGAATTTGTCCTGGTCTCCTTTGATGATTTTATTGCTTCACTGGTTTCTTCAGTGATCCACAGGAATGAACATTTAGGACAAAAAGTAAGGCAGGTTTCACTGAAATGACATGTTAAATGTGTTTTACCATTTTGGAGACGACAGAAGCTTTCTTTCCAGTCGTTTTCTGATCATGTGACTCCAGCTTCAAGCGGGTCCTGCTCTGTGTATCTGACAGCAGCTCTTGTACCTAAGCAGTGGTACACACAGTTGCATGTATCTTGTTTCTGCACTTTTCACCTGTCAGTCTCTTTATCACTCTATTCCTTCTCTCTTCCTTTCTCAGCTTGGATATGACTCTCTTCTCAAATTTCTCCTTGCTGTTTGAGCCCACTCTCAGCAGTATTTCAACAGTGTTGTGGTATCAGTATTTAAACAGGGTATTATGTGAATATCAGGCTCCTTTTCCTACAGAGCAGTTCAAATGATGAGATGAAATAGAGCTGCCCCCAGTGCTGGTACCCTTGTTCTGTCCCCTGGATGACTGAAATGCCTGTAAGCCAGTGCCAGGGAGAAGGAAACAAAAGCAGGCACTAATACATCTGCTATATTTATGAACTAGTTAGAACTGTGGTTTATTGACCCTTCAAATTGCTTTTGGTGTAAGATTTCGGGTGGAAACATTTCATTACTGAACATCTTTCTCTTCTTTGGAGTTACAATTTCTTATTTTTTTTCCCTGACACTACTTTCATTTTATTACAAGCTTTATCTGAATAATCAAATTCAGCCCCATATAAGACATAAGATCTCTTCTTGCTGTGGCCAAGTTTACATGCATAATTCTTTTTAATGCATCAGTACATCAAGAAGGAAATTCACCACTTGATGCGCTCAGAGCCTCAGCTTGAATATTAAAAAATACCTTCCTGTAGCAGGTGTACATGTATGTATTGTGGAAAAGCATATTTTCCAGTCATTTAAAGTACAACACTCAAACCACAGATGGGTGTACTTGCTGGCTGCACTGACCCCCATGCTTTTAGGAAAAAACTGGGTATTTGGATATAAATGTAGGACTGACTGGCAGGATGAGCACATCAGATTTACATCGTTTATATCTTCTTTTGATAATGAAGACATAATTTGTAGGGATAATTTACAGCAAATTATCTTTGAACCATCATCTGAAATCTTGCAGTGCTTAGAATGATGCTGTTCTGGTCATTATTATTTCCTATTGAAATCCTCCTTTAAGTGAGAGAAATCTTTAGGAAAGTTACACTCTTGTATAGTTCTTCATGTAATTAGGAAGACTGTTCCTGGGTCAGGGAGCATGGGAGTTTAGGAAGAAAATAGGAGGTAGATACACACGCACATATAGAAGCAGCTATGTGTGTGTGAGCTTGTGCATATATATAAAAAATCTGAATATTAGATACATTTTATTTTATGGGTGTTTGTTCTGTGGGTATTTCAGTTAAAGTAAGGCCATTTTTTTTCCACATTGTTGACAAGTGTTCATAGTAGGTATATATTTAGATAGGTGTGTCAGGTGGTGCAGCTTACACAACAGCAATTGGAATAGCAGCAGCTTCTCTTAGATCTTTAAGTCAGTATTCAATTTATAAGATAGTTAATGGGATTTGTAGGATTAATAGAAATTCATGTGTCTTTTTGTAAACACACAGCAGAATAAAACCCCCTACACCAATACCTTAAAGTACTCACCTAAATAAAGTTGCAGTTACCACAAGACCTTATAGTAAGATTTCTAAATACCAAATAATTTTCTAAAGATGCAGGAAAAGGACAGTAAAATTGGAGCTAAAGGGAATGAAGAGAATATAGAACATATACATTATTAATAAGTATGGGAAGCTTTATGGAGGGCATGATCTAGAAACCAAAAATAACATTGGTTTTAGATGTGGTTAGGCTGCCTGGTATAGAATATTTGTATTTATTGTTAGATTTTCTCTTCGTATTGCTTACTGATTATGGGAATAATCTCTATGCTGAATCCTTGTGTGTGTGTGTTACAGGTGAGGATCAGGCCATTTATGTGAGGGAAACAAGTCTTGAGCATAGGCAGAAAACATTAATGAAGAATCTGTCAGGAAAACTGATCATTGCTGCAGAGAAAACTGTATTACTTGAGCTGGTTCTGATCATACAATAAAAGAAATCACTAGAAGGGATAATTGCAGCAGGTCATTGCAGTCCAGAGTGTTTTGATATGTGTTCCCAGACTGACCATTTTGTTTATTTGGGGAAAAAAAGGCTGTCTTTGCTGTCTGTGCTGTGCCAGTAACCACTTTCAGACCAGGTATGTTAGTTGCCTTAATGAAATGCTCAGGCAGTAGAAATGAATCTCTTGCAAACCATACATAGCGTCAGCTCAGGCTAATTTTTACCAGCATTTCTCCTTTAAACATTCTACAGTGATGTTTATTCTTTTGTCACTTGTATATGGTTGCAAACTTTATGATTTCCACTATATTTAGTGAACTGATGGAATAATGTGTCATAGAAACCTACATGTTGGCTTTTAATGAATGTAAGTGTTGTTGAATTATTTTTGATTTCCTGAATAGAAGTTGAAAGAATATGTTTTAATGTCATTAACCTACACTGCCATTAAAACTAGAACTATTAATTAAATGTAAACAGTAATAATATTGCTGCTGTAAAATCTGTTGAGAAACCTGAACAGTCACTTTTGTAATGAATCTTTATTTCACTGGCAAGACATGTAATTAAAACAGATACCCGTCTGTTAATGTGTCTTGCAATTTATATGTTGTTATTTGAGTGTGTTCAGGTTCACTCTCATGCAAGTGTAGCTCTGTTCTGTCAACAAACCATATGGGATTGGCACTGAGTGCTCATCATGTCAGACTACTTTTAAGTATTGAAATTACAATGTAATATTAGCCATATATCATGATACAAACCCATCCTGATCACCATTGCAAAAAGACAAAAGTGTTAAACCAAAGGTAAGGTCTTTTTTGTATTCATGTATTTCCCATAAACTGTGGAGCTTTCTACTCTGAACTAGTGAAATCAATATTCTCTAGCCATTTTAAAAGTCCCAGTGACCTCCTCCCTTGCCAGCAGTATTGTTCCAGCACAGAAATGAAATCAGTTTGTGACTTAGACATGAGACTGTGAATGGCAATAATATCTTCCAGAGACAAGGTATTTGGCTCTTCAGAGATGCTAGCTGGGTGATGCATTCTTTTGATTAACTTCCCTTATAGATATAGTTTATACAGAAGTATTTGTACCTTATTTTATATTTCACTTGTAACTCACATGCTCATTTGCTCTGAGCCTCTACTGATTGAGTGTATCAGAGCTGGCAAAATCACTGGTAGTAAAACTCTATTGACCCAACTGGAATCAGAACAGATTTAAATGGGATATCAATCACCTGATTTCATGAACCTCTCATAATTTTTCCATGCTGTTCCTGTGTTATGTGGCACCAATATAAGCTAAAAACTTTAACAATAATAATAGGAACAAAATTGTTTGCTACTTTATAAAATATGTCTATTCCAGTGATGTAAAAATGTTTCCTCATTTGACTTTAAATGCTTCATGACCATTTGCCTCTGTTAAACTAAATTCTGCTGCAGAAAATGTTGGTAACAGCACCGATTCCAGCTGTTATGATTGGTTTAATTTGCAGTGAGTTACAAATCCAGTGCTTAGTAGAGCTCATCTGCTATTATTGTCTGCTTGGTGGGGACAGCTTAGAGTCAGATATCAAATTGTTAATTCTTGTGGCAAATTATGGATGATAAAGACGTAGGTGTAGTTACTTCTAAGCAGGTAGAAAATTCTTTATCTGAACAGATTGGAGGAGACAAAGTTTAGGCATGTGATTTTTTGATTTATTTTTTCAACTTCTGTTTCTAGCATTTAAACCAAATCATGTTCTACATAAACAAAGTTATACTGGAATATGCATATCGAATACAGACTTGGATTGTGCGCCTTGTGAAATTAAGGGCAAACCCAGGAATTGAATGCTTGGTGCTGGGATGCAGTAGGTTTGAGATGTTTTTATCATCTGTGTCAGGAATTGATGACCTTTGTAGTCTGCTCTTCTCGAGCAGCAGAGTGTTGTTACAGAGGTAAATTTGCCCATGACAACTTGGTTAAATAATTTCAGATCAAAGTGAGAGTATTTGTGAAATTTCCATCACAGAGCTGTGCCATGCTCTTGAAAATGTTTATTTTGTTACCAAAAGCTACTTTGAAGCTGCTAATTGCCTGATGTTAATATCTAAAGCGTTCTTTATCCGTGTTTCTTCACCACCACATCCAGTCAGGTTTTGCAGAGGGAGCCCTCAAGCACTTACATGAAGAAGGTGACACCCAGTGTTGGACAGATGTAGGTCAGAGTAACACTATCTGGAACATTTCATGTTCAGCTGATAGGGTTACATTGTTTGAATTGGAGAAAGGAGCCTCCTCCGACATTGATCACTGTAAGATGTTTGGTACATATTAAGAAGACCGAGCAGGCGCTGCCTGGCTAAGTCAGTTCTTTGCTTCCTCTGCTCTAGATGGAATGTCATTCAATATCAGCTCGTTATTCAGTTCATTGCACAACAAAGATTGCACTATGTTGTTTTGAAGCATCTTTTTGTCCTGGGGCAAATGTACCACATTCTGTAGAGCTGGCAAAAGCTCCTGTTTTGTCCACCTCTCTAGCTAGCAGGCATTGCTCATCCTACCCTCTGCTGGTTTCCAGTCTGTCAAAGACATACCATTGTTCTGTTTCTTTTTACAGTAGAAGCCACCTCAAAATGCCTTTGAGAACAAAAGAAGAGCCAAAGCAATGCAGATATGGTATGGCAGGCTGAGTACAATCTGAATCTCTGAGACTGGGATGAGACTGTAGATAGGATGTTCAATGAGGGGATTTTATCATGAAACAAGGATAGAACAAATTGCTTTAGTGGATCTTCATTTACTTAGGCGTAAAACTTGCATTAAGGCAGCAGGTCAGGGGAAGAGGTTTAACAGCAAAAGTGACTTGGTGATTATTTTTGCCTTATCTTCTTCAGCAGATGCTGTCATTTTTATTCTCCATTCCAAAATAGGGAATACAAAGTCTCTCCCAGATTAGTCCATACAGGTTCTCTGAGTGACTACAATATGAATGTGTACCCTGAACATGGAGACTTTCCTGGGGTAGATTTTTGGCAATACTTTGCAATTTGTAGGTCAACAGAAAACACTTAAATATGTGGATTTGTGGGTTTTGTTTGTGGTTTTTTTTATTTTTTATTTTTTTTTATTAGACCCATAAGTCCCATTGATATCAATGGTGAAAGAGTTTGTGAGTGAGCTCCTGAACTGAGCTCTGATATACACAGCATCTAGCTTTAGTGAGGTCTTTGCAAGCTGTGCCAGCTGAAACACATATAGAAATCTGAAGACTACAGAGATTTGCAAAAGGTATAGCTTTAACATCACAGTATCTCAATCTCAACTGAATGATGGCAACTACACCCTGAAGCTGCAAGCTGAAGTTTATCCTTTGTTTCACACACCATATCCAAACTGATACTCAGCTTCTGCTCTATCCTTGGTTTGCTCGAGCACAATGTGATAAAAAGCAGCTTTCTGCAGAATCTATCTGTCTTTCTATGTTGAAAGGACATTAATTTATGACTTCACATTCCTTTTATTTCAATGTTCTCTGCTTTGTGCCTTGTACACTGAATGGAGCTGTGAAGAGCTGCACTACATCGCTCTGTACACCCAGCCTTGCCCATACACATCACCTCTAACTTTCAGCTGTACAGCTATAAATCCTCCCTGCTTCTTGCAGGCAAGAACAGATGATTCAGTATTATCTAGTGCATTAATGTACAACCAAGCAGAACGTGAAGCACAAAGACGGCCTTGTTGATAGTGTCATCCAAAGGCAGGAAGTTGAGAGACAATACTGGGCATTTACTTCACAAATGAACAACTTTTGATCTTGAACATCTTTGCATGTTTGCTTTCATATCATTCTTACTGTACTCTCTTGGCTGCTGCACCATGAATGAGTTGCTCTGTATGCAGTACATCTTCTGTATATGTTCCCTGTTTAGAAAGCTAAGCAGAGCCTTCATGGAAGATCTGGAAGAACTTCAGTGACTCCTGCACACCATGAATTTGCTGCTTTTTCAGCTGCTGTTTTTAAGCTGAAGTTCAGGAGGAAGCATGTTCTTTTATGTGCTTTATGGTGTCACCTTCAAACCATCTGTAACTCACCTGTGGAAAAAGATCAAAAAGTTTGCCAGATAGAGAACTTTCTTCTCACCCAATTTATTTGTGCAGTTATTGATGATTTATTACACTGCAAACTGTGCTTATTTGCACCCTGGAATCCTGAGCTCCCTTCTTCAGCTCTTCACATAAAGAAAAATCTCTAAAAGCAGTTTTCAAATTTCTAAGTGGAGGAAAGCCTGAGATCTGTGTGGGAAATATGAGTTGTTGAAGTTGATACAATAAATCAGTGTCAAGTGATAAAGCAGGACCATTTTGATCCCCTAGAATCAGCTCGTGTCATTAGTTTATTAAAAGAAACAAGGAAGTTGTGAATGCTCCAACCCTGGAGGTGTTCAAGGCCAGGTTGGACAGAGCCTTGGGCGGCATAGTTTAGTGTGTGGTGTCCCTGCTCATGGCAGGGGGGTTGGAACTAGATGATCTTAAGGTCCTTTCCAACCCTAACTATTCTATGATTCTATCTATGATTCTATGATACTTTTTCCTTCAGTTCTCTGTCCTACAGTTGCTTATATTTTCTTGAGAACATCCAGTTGCAACGAAAGCATGCGCTTTTGTTGTATTTCCTGGCATAGAAATATGTTGCTAATGCTATATTGATCTAACTGCACAAGCTAGTTTAATATTATAGGGTAACTTCAATTCCTTTTGGTAGTTTGCTCTTTCTTGACTGGCTGTACTATCCGCAGAGACTGCATTCGTGCTAACTTAGCATTATAATTCTTGTATTATCTTCTCTTGTGCATTTTATGATTTAAAGTTCAGATACCTGTTAGAGAAATGAAATCTTCATCTCCCCTGACACCCCCCTCCCACCCCATTCCTACAGTTACAGATATAGAACCTTAACGTCTTTTAAAACCTTACTTTAACGTGTTGGTTGCCTTCAATTGGTACTTCCAACTTACCTGGGTGTGTGTCCTGGTTTCAGCTGTCACTGGCTGGGCTGGTAGCCAGCTGCGTAAGTAGTTTCATAGCATTACCAGGAGTCAAACATTTGTCTTTACTGTGCTACATCTGGGACTATGGCAGTTGGGGTGTTGATTATGACTGTTGTATCTTATGGAGTGATGCACCAAGCCCTGCCCAGTGTGACTTGCAATGCCAATAGTCAGCACCAACCACCTCAGGAGATGTGGGGATTTCAGGCTATTTGAAGTGATAGAATTTATGCAGGAGTAGCATATCTGCGCAGCAACTTTGCAGTCCATTCATTAGACATTGTGTGGTTTTTTCCCCACCCTCATACTCATGTCCATGTAGCAAATAGTTGGTGTTTCCTTTTTAAGAGATCAGTCTCAATTTAAAACAAGCAAGCTAAGATGAATGCACAGTTTAAGGTGTAACTTCATATCCTGGTCTAAATGGTATTTTAGTCCCCTGACACAGCACTTCTTTTATTTCATTTCCTCTGAATATTATATCATAACAAATGTGATGCTTTTTGCAGCATGCTTTAATGTGGAAATCCCAGTGTTAAGGATCAATGGAGTTAATTAGTAGTGATTAATGATAGAACTTTAATTGCTAGACCAGCCATTAGAATTGCAAGTGGTTACATAGCTGTCAGAGAGGTGTAACTGCTCAGCCTGCAAAGGCAATTTAGGTGCTTTGTTGCACCAGATGCAGTTTGGTTAGTTTTATCATAATACTAATTAAATACCTTGAATTGAAGCTATTAATGAGGGATGTAAGTTATATTTCACTCTATCTGCAAAAATACCTCAGTGTATCTCTCCAGTCTGCTAAATGAACACTAGGATTGTCCCACTCTGCTTAAGGGTGGGTCAGTCTGGAGCAGCACAAGTGACTTCATTAGAATTATCTGAATTTACCGCAGTGTGAATGAAATAACCTGCCTATTGTGATTTACTTGCTGACTTACTGTGCCTCAGATTCTGCTTACTATTCACTGAGTAACACTACATAGTAAACAATCAGTGAGTGAAAGTGACTTTCTTCCCCCAGTTCCATGAAGCAGTGAGGCAGACCTGTTCTCTTATTTGTATACACAGATGTATTATGCACTGGCTATATCAGCTATTAATGCTGATTTTGCATTGTCTTTTTATGTATCTATATAGCTGTGGTGATGCAGTGGGCTTCCTGCAGACAGTGTGACACTAGCAAAGTTTGATAATGTTGAAGAGCTTTAAAATGCAACCCTTCCCTTTCATTATGTCATGAAAGAAGAAGGATGCACAATCCCAAAGAAAACCCTTTTCTTTTTGCATGACATAACCCCTTTTGTGTTTGAAAGTGTAGTGCCAGAAGTTGAATTGCTTGCTATTTAATCTTTACTAGATGCAGCACAATCTAGCCTTTGGGTCTCTTTAGGAGGGTAGGAATTGGAGAAGAGAAACAAACAAAAATACATGAATGTCTTTCAAGTACAGATAGCTATTAATGGACTCCAACTCAGGCCAAGCTTTTACTCAATAGCACAGCAGCTTTTTATATACTAACAGAGGGCTTTTGGTCTTTGTGGCATGACGCTTTCCTCCTTTTAAACAAAAAAGAAATAAAGCTTGTGTTCAGTTGATGAAATGTAAACTGACTTTCTTTAAAAAGAAAACTCTTGCCCTCACAGTGGGTTGTGCAGTGAAGCTTTCCAGAGTGAGTAGAGGTTACCTGATTTAATTTAAGAATCTGAAAAATAATCAAATATTCTGAGCATTCTGATTAATACTTCTTTTCCCCCTCCTTGTATCTATAGTTAAAACACTTGCCTGATATTTTCCAGCCAATCTGTTTGTGTAGAAGGGCATACTTATACTCTGTAAGTGAAACCTTACAATGTCAGCAGTGGGAATGGGTGGCCTGATGACTCAGATCTGGAAAACCTTGTTTATGAAAAGCCTTGCTCAATGCTGTCAAGTCACAGCTGGAGCATGAAAATACTAATGCAAAAATGATAACTTTTCTTGTGGCCTAAATTATTTGGCAAAGTATCTGAATGTTAAGAAATCAACATGCTTCAAGTAGGTCCTCTTTAAAAAATCTCTTTCTCTAGTTATAATGCATGTGTCTATAGACCCGCCTTCTAGAAGAGCTGTCCTGCCCACAGTCTGGATAATCAGGAAAATATCTAGTCAGGTTTGCCAATCAGGAAGAGAAAATAAGAGAAGATTATCACCTTCAGAGAGATCTCATCTTTTCCCTTTCCTTATTTAAAAAGGATAACAAAGGAAAAAGTTGACTACAAAATACATTCACATAGTACCAAGAGCAAAGAAAGTAAGGATTAGGAAATACAAGTTAAATTAATTTGTGTTCTTGCACAATGAATGTTAGTGCTATCAGATCGATTGGTCACAATATGTATTTCCTTGAAACAGACAATTTGCAAATACGGGTATTTCTGTTGCAAGAGAACACACTGAAAGCATCGTAAAAACACCTTTTCTCCTTCATATATTGTCTTCATGGTTTGTGGCAAAGGAGAACACCTGGTTTCCAGGCTTCTAAGTTTTGAAGTAGAGGCTTTGAAAATGCCTGTGATAGTCTCTAATATGGGTGTACTTGAATCTTTTGGAGCCTTCTGAAACGAATATGAAAGATTTAAAAAAAATAAAAGCAGCTTTATTTTATAAAACTACATTCTGCTTGTATATATAGAACAAAATATACAAATAGGAGCTTCTCTGAAAATCTCAAATAAAATACCTAGCAAACAGGACACTTTTATTTACAGAAGTTCCATCTCCTTGGAAAACTGAAACATGAGAATGATCTTTCTCTTCCAGTCTTTAGTTCAAACCAGCTATTCTGATACCTGGATCAGCAGCTTCTGCTGCCAGACTGTTTTTAAACATCAGATTTTCCTTCTAAATTTCACATAATCTCTAAATGTGTAGTTTTTTTATTTCTAATTTTTTTTCAGTTATTTTCTTGAAATGTTTCTTAACTCAAAGCTGCTTCTGCCTCCCCCCCATACTACCTTGGTGAAGATCTTTCTCTGTTCTGGACATGACATAAACTGTTAGGCTGGCTTCATGCCAGCGGTTCATTCAAAGGTTGCAGTGGGGCTAACATGCAAATATGATCATGATGGTGTAAGCCAGGGGTCAAGGTCAGCTGAACTCAGATCACAGCAGAAGGTGAGTGAGCACAGGCTCAGTCATTGAGTTGGGAGTTTTCTCCTTCCATCTGTGAGATCTCACTGGCTTGTGAAGGATGACAGCTTTGCTTTTGTGAACTTCCCTGGCCTAAGTAGCGAAAGTTCTAATGATTTCCTCAGCTGGGACCTTTTGCTTGGCAAAACACAGCTTGTACAGGAAAAATTGCTGTAATTTATAAGTGTTTAGCAGTTTCTAAATGTTAAATATCTAACTAAGTTATTTCTCACTTCAAGTATCAAGCCAGCAAATTGTGCTTAAAATTGTGGAGTGATTTGAAAAATACCAACATCAGCAGCCTTCAAGTGAAGGCCATAATCCACTATAATGGCCAGCTAGTTCTAATTCCTGCTCAGAATTGGAGAGGATTTCACACCCAACTGGAAGTAAAGTAACTGATGGAAGCCTGGAAAATGCACAAGACACACAGGTCCACAAATCAGTCCTGCTGGCTAAGGGTAATGGAGAGGACTGCTGAAGGACATCTCTGAAGGGATCAGCAAGTGATTTAGCTTGGGGACAAACTTAATAGTATATCTATGATAGCAGCCTTAATTACTAATAATGCTTCTTTTAACTATTTAATGCCTAGAGCACTTCATAGGTCCTTATGTAGGCAAATAAGAAGGAATGGAAAAAAGATTCTTTGTGGATGCTGCTTTTATCAGATACTGATATAGGGAGTAAACATGGAGAGGACAGCAGGTCATCTCATCCTCCTCCTGGATAATCCATTACATAGGCCGAGGAGAATATAAGCCGTTCCTGATGGATGTTATGGAGTCATAGAATAGTTGAGGTTGGCAGGGTCCTCATGAGATTGTCCAGTTCAACCGCCTTCCAAGCTTGCTTATCTACAGCAGGTTGCTCAGGAGTTGGTCTTGTTGGGTTTTGAATATCTAAAAAAGATGGCATATTCCTGC
>NW_009915031.1:170181-259476 GCF_000696875.1 Nestor notabilis | reverse complement strand
TGAAAAACCCCCAGCCACTGTTCTGCTCTTATCCAGTAAGCCAGTTACCTCATCATAGACTTATCAAGTTGATTCAGCATGATTTCCCCTTCATAAACCCATGCTGACTACAAATCACCTTGTTGTCCTTCCTGTGTTTGGAAGTGGTTTCCAGGATTATTTGTTCTGTCACCTTCGCAGGGAAACTGTTCTTTGTTCACAGTTGCTTGTGATTCCCCAGTGTGCAGATGCTCTGGGTATTCATGAAGAATGGGAGAAAATAACCTCCCCTTATGCCCCAGATATGCCAGTCGGCATGACTGAGATTGTAAATCCCCTTCCAGTTCCTTGTAATTTGCTGGTATGGGTTGTGTCAATCTCTATCTATATATTAATGTAAGGTGGCAAAAAGGAAGAGTTGCTCTGATGGGTCACCTCATCTTTGCATTGTTCCTATTGAAGTGTATTTCTGTTTTCCTTTTAAACTTGGCTGGAGACAAAGAACTGTAACTATTTGCTGGTTCTTCCAAGATTTTCCAACATTATGAGTCTAAAGCACTGCAAAAAAACCCCAACTGGTCTGGAGGAATTGCTTTTAATAATGTGTATTTTAATAAGAGAATTTAATGCCAAGCTTTAATGCTGAGCACACATGGCACATGAAGCGACAACAGAGCCCAAAGGGAAGAATCCTTCACAAACATATTCTGCATTGACTAACATGGGGAATGTTCTTTGCAAATGCGTGTGTCCATCCTCCAGGCACTGCAAGTGAGTGACATTTAATCCTTGGTGCATTAGACCTTGTCTGAAACAGTTCTATAAGTATTATAATAAATTAATTAGAGTAGACATTTTTAAACATCAAGTTTGATGTAATTATCATTCTGGTGTTCATTACTCATCAGACAGAACAATGAATCCCAAACAGCTTTTGTTTTATTTCAATTTAAATGCCAATATCTTAAAAATAGATTCTCTGAGCAGCAAAAAGATTATCTCTGTGGTTTACTTCTGTGTGGGGATCTATCCTGGGGCAAGCTTTCTCCAGTTATTTCAAGTTCTAAATGCACCACACTCAGTAGTGGCTGTGATGGCAAAGGAAGAGCCAGGAGGGCCCTGTCGGAGCCCTGGCCAGGTATAAGAAGCAGCAGGATCTTCCCACTCTTCCTCCTGAAGACAAAATCCATCTTGCCCTGTTCTTCAGACCCAGCTCTTTTGTTCGTACTACTGTAAGATTGTTTTGAGTAGGATGATGTAGTCGTCACACATGTGCAATGTTAAAGGACCAAGAAAAGACTCCTCAACACCTTGTATCTAGGAACACAGTATGAAAAGCTAAATTGCTAAATTTAAGGTTTGGAGCAAATCTTTGATTTAGATGTGGTTTGGCTTTAGCATGTGAACTGCTGCACAGATCTCGTGGAACAGAGACTGCAAATTCATGACCTACCTTTGGACTCTGGCTGCAAGAAGGATTACCTGGAGCACATCTTTGCAGTGGCTGAAATGTAGATTTACTGCGTCTGCTGTCTGGATCTTGTCCTGCAAAATGAATCAATCTGTGGGGCCATTATCTCCTCTCAAATTCTTTGACCTTTTCCTGTATGTGGAGGGGATGTGAAATTTCTGTTTTGGCGTTGAGCACTGGACAGAAAAGCTTCCTTATTTTTGTCTGGAATGTCTCTGGCAGAAGGACATGGCTGTACTCTGTTTCTAAGAGGATTAGTCCCAATTCATGGGTAGTGTGTTGCCTTTTGTGTATTGCTTTCCCTTATGTATAAAAACTGCCTCAGAGGCTTGTTCACCAGCCAGTTGGCTCGCCTCAGGGGCTTTTCCCCCAGCCAGTTGGAATCAATGGGCAACTTCTCATTGATTTCATTGGGTTTTGAATAAAATCACTCATATCTAGTTGCTTTCACCTTGAAGCACTAGAAACACGGGATGATGCTGTGGAGGGGGCTTTCCAGGCCAATACCACATGAGACAAAAAAAGTTACTCTCTGATGAAATCTTGCAATGGGCATTATTAGCCCAATGTCTTCTCAAACATTACTCCTCAACTGCCTTCACAGCAGTTTGCTGTTAGGTCTCCTGTATGTGTGACTTTCATCTAGTGGCAGTTAGCCAGACTTGCTAAAGAAAAGTTACAGATTGTAAGTTACTCGGCAGTGGATTCTGCTGACGCAAGTAGACAGTGTGAAAACATGTGAAAGACGAGGCTTTAGGGCTAATTTTTTTCTCCTAAGAGTGGAGAACAAACTACAGTAGGGTTTCCCACTGCTCTGAGCTAAACTGGGTATGGTGAGTGCTATGCTAATGGAGTTGTTGGCTGGAGTTCTCCCATCTGTCCTGCTGGAAGTCTACCTAAAAGGAGTGAAAGAAGTTATGAAGAAAACATGAAAGAAAATCAACCAAAGAGCAATAAAAAGGAAACAGTGAAATCGGACATTACAATCAGAATTTATTTCCAAATCCCATGTGGAATTCTATTCAATGATTTTTCATTAGGCATTGAATTAATGGTTTGGTTTAGAAGATGAGCAAGTTGCCATACCACTACATTTTGAACAATGTAGTTTTAGAATATGATAACTCATTTTGCTGGTGAGTTAATGTAATGAAAACAGGCCACATGATTAGAATGATACATTTCCTGAGCAAAGTTCCATGTTTCCCACAGTCAGGATGGGTGAGCAGATTACAGTCACAGACCTAATTCCACCAATAAGCTGGCACTGGAGCTCATGCTCTGCACGCCATTCAAGCATGCCCATGCCTTGATAAAGACCTCAGATGAGAGAGTAAAGTAAGGAGGGATTAATTTCAGATTGTGACATTTTAGTGGGGTTTTTTTCCCCAGGTTTACGTCAAGCGAAGTTCATACAGTTGTGTGGAATAACAATTCTTTCCCTGGGTTGCAGCAGAGAACATCCATATGTGATATCCCAGGATATGAATGTGGTACCCTTGTTATCCCTTCTTGATAGCAATCAATTGTAGATGAGTCTCACTCTCCACAGTGGGTCATGTCCTTATGAACTTTCCAAAATAATGGTCTTGAGTCTTGCATTTGTAGAGGCTTAAGTTGGATAAAGACCTTAAGAACAAGGTTTTCATTGGAGCTTCCATCAGCTGCCTAATGTTCTCCATTTCTTTCAGGCCTTGGAGAGACTTTCTAGGTGTAGGTAAAGTAGTTGAGCCTGTTACTTCTGTTATCTTCTGTTTCATTGAGCAGAACTGGGTGAATTAATACTCTTCACTGTTAATTTATTAACTCTGCAGAATGTTGGAAGCTTAGCTGCTGGCTTTAGACAGGCTTAGTTTTCTGGTCATGAAGATAAAGACTATTGTTCCATTTGCCCACCTCTATTCCATCAAGAAGACAGTGATTGGTAGTTGAGGAAGTTGCAAAAGCAACCTGTGCTGAGTGGAATTCTGCCTCTTTGGTTTTTCAGTGTGAAATCGTTATTCTAGAAGGAGTCATTCCCACTGTGGAGACTCTGGCAAGGAGTCTTTCCACACCGTGTTACATGAGGTATTTGGACATTTTGATACAGTTAGCTTAAAGCATGTGCTAGACTATCTTCAGCAATGGATAATAAAAAATGGCTAGAGTCTTTTTCTTTAAGGCAGTAAGATTTTGTTTTGCCAACCAATTTAATCTTCAAATAGCATTATTATAAAAATCACACCACTTGCTTGAAGTAAGTGCCTGTTACTTGTCAAGTGCCTCCTGGCCATTTATTTTGATCCTTTTCTTAGTAAAATGCACTTCCTTCACAGTTTGCAGCTTAGTATTCTGCTTTTCCTCTACAATATGTCTCTGAATTACATGGCATACTCCTTGAGGTAGCAAAGGTGTCTGTCCATATAGATTTGACAAGAGACAGAGCTGCACCCTAAACTTATAGAAGCTAAACAACTTTATTATTAAATTACAGTGCATCTGCAATGGAATTATAGATTTATGATAACACAGCATTAAGTCTTTTCTTCTGTAAAGTAATCCATTTACATAGCTCACTCATCTTGAACAATACTTATTGAAAGATTCAGACCTTGGCTCACACATCATCTTTAATGTGTTCTTATCTAAACTCTGCCATACTCTGAGAGATCGGGACATGGAAAATTTGAATTCAAGATGCTCTCTAAACAAGGTTTATAGGTGTACCTTGGAATCTGTGTACCATACCACAAATGTGTTGTCTGAAGAGAGTTATAATAGTAGCAGAAGAGCAGAACTGACATGCCCATGTGTTTGTGCCAGAGAAGGAGGAAAAGGACTGTGTTCATCTTTTCAAGAGCAGTGAGAGCTGTTTTGGATAGTCAGTATAATCTTGGGCAGAACTGGAAAAGGAAGGAGCTGCTGTACTTTACATGGATCTCCCTGTAATGGCCAAAAAAGTAACTGAGACATTCATAGGAGAAAAAACATTAGAAAAATTATTCTTATTATTCAGGAGTCTGAAGAATCAAAGAAATATTTTGAGCAGACTTCAGAAGAGAGGAACTCTCCTAGAGATTATTAAAAATGTATGATTGAAAACTGGAATGTCAGATAACTGTTTACAGCAGGGTAGGAACAAAGTCTTACAATGAAAGTTAATGAGTCAGCACTTGCTGATAGACCACATAGTGATTTGGAAAGCAAGTTTTACAGGACCGAGGGACCAGTGTTGTAATCCTTGATGCAGCTGAACACTCTTGTCACTTTGAAGGCATGTAGTGAAGATATGCACGTACAAGAAAGGCTGATTCAGGTTCCTGGCTCGTACTTGCAAGGGCAGAATGGCTTTTTTCAGGACTGTTTTAAAACACAGATTTTGCAAACAGTGGTGAGCAGGGTGATGAAATCCCACCACTGCATAGTCATTTATGGATCAGATAATGATTTTTCTCTGGTGCCATAATGACATTTCTCTACTCAAGGGAGCCCAGGCACTTTTGTCAAATACTGCTGATATACCCAGTACATCTGCCAATGTTGCCTTATTTATAAGCAAGAGAAGGAGCTGGGGAAGAATTGTCCTCATTCAAAATAACTTGCATGAAAGTTTCTTGGCACCTCCGTTGTCAGCAAAAGTTACTTGAGCAGCAATGTATATTATGAAAAGAAGCAAATTAATATCTGGAATTTACTGTTGTCAGGAGTTTCATATTACAGACAGTATTAAAAATCTATTTTTACATTATGATTTCTTCTTAAGTACCAATTTTTCTATTTGTTTCTTTGGGGAGATGTTTTTGCCAAGTGTTTTTACAGCATCTGATGCTGCTGCATGAGGTAAATGCTCAGATCCTGGAGGTTTTACAATTAAGGGAATTCTTCCTTAGTTAAAATTTAATTTGGTAATGTTATAATTTTGATAATAGTTTATAATGACATTTTAATCTTATAAACCACTAAAAAGGAATGCACCTTTTTATCTTAGAAAGTTCTATATCTACATGCTGCAGCTACAAATATGGCGATTTGTAAGCTTATTTAGCTGTGAATATATATTTCCTGCCTGTATCCTAGAGTGCAATAATAAATGTAATAACTTTCTAGTCACTCAAACAAGCTTAACTAGAGCATCCTCATGCAACGTCTCTAGAATTTAGTTTTTCAGATAAACTCAGTGTGTCATTGATGTCCAAGAGAGGATCAATAGAATGGAAATTGCCATTTCCCCTGAAGTGCTGCAGTGTTTTATTGCTCTCACATTTTCACTCTATAGCTTTTTCTCTGCCAGTGAGGCCACATGTCCATGCCAAGCACACAGAGTACAAGGAGACAGAAAGATAAAATATATGAATGATGCACAGTCCATGTTCCTTTTCCTTTGTGTGTTTTCCATCCCACTCTGGTAATGTATTGAGCTGCTTCATCTCCTCAGGGAACAAGAGTTTCTCTAAGGGTGTTCACTGTCTGGAAGGGTTGAACCTTAACTTTGCAAGTATTGTTTCACCAATACTATTGAACTAGAGGAGTGGGTTTGAGTGTATATACTCATATGTTTGCCTCTTCTTCAAGAGATGGTGATACCATCCAGATCACTATGATATATAACTGTAGCCTCGTCTCCAGACATCTGCCTGTGCTGGTTGCCGGGAGAAGGTAGGTGTAAAATTCAAGCATATGGGAAATGGCCTTGCACTGCTGTACTGAGGATATGATTTGTTGACTTGTCTGCTGGATTCAAAGTTTCTTTAAGCTGCAATTTAGGGCCAAGAAGCCCAAGAACTAAGCTTGAAATGTGTCTGAATGTTTGTGTGCATTTCTTGCCTAGTAATGATGCCAGGTTCACCCTGAAGCCAGTCTTTGGCATAAGCTTAACTAGTTGAATTCAGCAGAAGCAGCTAGCAGAAGGTTGTGCTACTGCAGAACATACAGCAGACACTGCAGAGGAGTGGGTTGTAGTGGGCAGCAGTTAGCCACTTTTGGAGTGTAGTCTCTTTTTGGTGTGATATTACTTGATTTCACATTAATGGGAGTTACTTGTATGCGTCAAACAGATTAGACTTTACAAATTAGTTTGCTGTGTCTCCAGCTTTCCCTCCCCCAGGTTATATTCCATATGCTGTGCGGTATTTTGTTTGATTTGTACCCACACACACTCGGTGAAGCAGTCTCTGCAATGCTTAGGCCAACAGTGGTATGTTCATTTGGGGCTTGGTTGCTAGTCTAAAGTAAGTAGATGATATTCTCAATGTTGAGTCTCTCAGTATATACACAGGATGCTAATGATTTAACATGAGGGAAGCTAAATGCTAACTCTTAGTATTTGATAGCTGTTCTCCACTGAAACCTGGCCAGATGCATACCTACTACTGTAGTAATTACTGTTACTATAACAGAGAAGCCTTCCAGTACTGTTATCTAGTATATTTAGTCTAAATTAATTTCAAGTTAGTCTAAGAACTTCCAAGACTTGAGTTCACTGGAGTTTTTCCTAAACAGAATGAAAATGAAGAAAAACATTCAGAAGTTCTTTTTCCTCCAAACCTATATTTGTCATTCATTTTGCCAGGTTCCCTGTTGCCTTAGCTGGCGTTGAGGTCTGCGCTCCTTCACCTACCCACTGCAGTGACTCAATGAGCAGATTTATGGGCCTTTATCTAGTCCTTATGTTCCATCTGATATTTATATATTTCTCATTTGATATTGATAGACTTTGACTTCTCCTTCTAGGTAGTGGTAATTGAATCAGGGAATAGTATATGTGTATATACACTCTTCTGCTTGTTCCAAATGGGGACCATCTCTTCTGTAGGATGGTCAATAGACTCTTCTCACTGTGTTGTAAGGAACGAGAGTCCCCCTGGAACCTCTCCGTAGCCTGGGTCTTCGCTGTGGTGGTTTCCACCCCTTATCTTGCTTCATTGTGGAGCAGCTGTATGGTGGAAAGCTGCAACCCCCATAGCATGTTGTAGGTCAAATCTATCTGGTTCTAGGCTACATTTTCATGTTCTGTATTTCTCCTGCTCATTGTGAGACTTATTCTTCAGCTTCTAAAAAATTATCTAGGATTTTGGGAAAGAAAGTTAGTGTTCCCTGTGTCCTGGTTGTCACAAGTTACATGGCCAGCACTAGACCTGAATTTGAGAAGAACCTGACAGAATAACCCTCCAGTGATGTGGAGTTAGACTTCCCAAAAAGCATTTTAAGTGTTAGAAATAGATGGAAGTTGAGGATAAGAGTCTGTCAGCTGACACTGTTTGCATTTGTTATGCTGACCAGTGCAAGAAAGCAGTGTTTACATTTTTCACCCAAAAAGAAGGGAAGCGGTTAATGGAATACTGTGCACATGCTTTCTCTCACTTTTAATGTCTTTGAAAAAGTATGAAAAATGTATAAGTTGGACAATGATGTTTGACAGATTACTTCTTGTATCCCTTTGGAATGAAAAGATTTTGCAGCAGGGCTTCCTGACATGTTATTTAGAGTAGTCAGACCTTGAGTCCTTTGGTTTCACACTTTGCAGGCTCTTGGAGTACAATTGAAGTACATGCTGGAGCGATGTCGTTCTCATATGCATGGGGAAAAAAGCATTATCAGATAATTAGACTGTGTCATGGAGATGTAATAAAAATCCTTAGGAAATTAATTAATGCACATGTACAATAGCTACTTTAAACCACAACACTTTAGCCATTTAAAATGAGGTTCGTTTTAAATAGCAAAAGCAATTAGTCTGCTCTGACTGATTGCTTGCCAATTTTTTTAATGTAAGACATTTTTGATTTACGGGAGTAAAAAAAAATGAAGAAGGGGAAGGGTAAAATTCCTCCGTGGCTGTTCTTAGCAAGGAAAGTCTGAAGCTCAGTAGCTGGTTTTTTTTCTGTGCTGCAGTTATCTCTTGCTTCCTACAGTCCTGAGGTAAAGCTTTGAAACTTTATGCATTATCTTCACAAGTATTAGCTTTACTGGTACAATAATGTTTACTAATATCTGCTATGTTCAGCTAGAAGACTTAGATGGTATTTTTTATGTTAAATCTCTTCCTTCTAAAAGAAATATTGTTCAGACAAAAAATGCATGTTCTTTTGGGTGGTATCTTGACTTTTGAAATAAAACCTCCCAAGACCCCCATACCATAACTTTTGTTTTTACAAAAATAAGGCAGGATATCAGCTGTGAAAGCAAAGCAGGAAATGGCCACAAGCCTCAGTGCTGAAAGAGAATTTCTGCTCTTGGGCTGGATTCAGCATGGCTCTCATGCTACATGCCTGACTTAGACCAGGTTCATTGGCTCTGCTAAAGAGCTTGTATTTTGGCATATGTTTTAGTATCTGATTGAATCACAGCTTATGTTTGCAATCAGGAAGTACTTACAGTGGCTTTTGGAGCTACAAATAAATACGAACATTTCCTGCATCAGTTTCTGTATCTCCATAGGTAGATGTTGTACCGAGATCTTGAAGAGCCGAAGAACATTGTGGTCACGTATCATGCAAAATTTGGGGCAAGTAGGGAGCAATGAATGCATCCTAACTGAGGCTGGTGATGACCAGCTCTAGATGTGCTCATTCCTTTGCATGTGTACTCAGCATGTGCAGCCAGCACAGGCCTTAGGATCTCAGTGTACCTCCCCCTCTCTGTGGGCGTTCTGCTTGCCTGGGTTTCCTCAGTGTAAGACACATATACTCGGCTTCCCACCTCCTTGCCTGCACGACCCAGAGCAAGATTAGGACTTCACATTCCTTTTCTTCAGTAGAAAAGGACAAATTATTGAGTTAGTGACATGGAAGAGGAATTGCTACGCATGTTAAACAGAGAATGATTGCTGACAGCATGCGTTATGTGAAAGGGGAACCTGCACAAAATGAAATGCAAACCTTGCTGGATTTCAGCCATTATTTATAATGTATGTCATAGGATTTACAGGTATTATGTTGTCTTCTAGGGACTACCCATCTTACATTTTCTTACAGTCCTCTTAATGTAGGAAAGACCAGTGGTCTTTCTGGTTCCGCTACATTTTGACCTTTTTTGTGTCATATCAAGCTTGTCTTCTATCACAGGTGTGGATTGAGAGAGTTTTATTCCAGAAACAAATATTTATCTCTCTTCAAGAAAAACATGGTCAGTCTTGTGAAGTCTGTGTTTTTCTTCAGTCTTGAGGTTTCCTCACTGCTTGTAAGAAGGTCCCAAGCTCATCTCTCATGGCATCTGACAGGCTGAACTGGAGCTAAATGATAGGTGTGTTCTGCTCAGTGCTACTGGATTTACCACATACACGTAACAAGCGAAAAATGTACTTTTCAAGTATATTAACTGGGAGTGTTAATAGAACTTATTTCACATTCAGGTTTGTATTCAAGAGGTGCAGAGGTGCATGTCTCGCTGCAAACAATGCAGCTAGTATGTTTATAGCTGAGGGTAGAGTTTGACCACAAATTATTCAGAAAACCAAAAGTTATTTTATTAAGAATAGGAAATATCTAATCTTTAGTTCAGCTCTGTGTAATTTATACACTCTGAGAACTGTGTTTTATTAAGTTAGTTATTAATACTTTCTCTGTCAACACTGTGCTAGCCAGCGAACAAGCTAAAGCGCAAGGCCTGCCTCACTCTGCTGTTATTTTCACTGCCTGTTCCTAGAATCAGAAAGTCCTTTAGGTTGGAAAAGACCTTTAAGATCATTGAATCCACCCATACTTGTGCAAAGTCCTCGTGCATTGCAGGGCTGGTGGACAGGAGCCTTTGCATGCAGAGAGATGGTACAGATGATGAAGCACTGGGAAAACGCCATGTTCCAGGAAACCAGGAAGTGTCTCTAATTTTCTGTGGGGTTAATGAGTTAAACAGGCTGACTGTGCAAGGTAGGGAGCAGAACAGCAGAGCCAGGGCTAGGAAATGGGAAATAACAGAAAACAAGAAGAAGAATGTAGGCAGAGGCTGTTATGTTAGGAGAAGGAGGGAAGAAGCAGGTTATCTGAATAGCCTGATCTATGTTATGTCAGAGAAACTTGAGATTTGCATCACTGTATAGCATTATAATGTGACCTTATAGATCTTAGTGTTACCCATCTGTTATTGGTGACATCTCCTGTGTGTCACTTTTTGTAATAGAGGGGCTTATTCAGCAGAAGTACTTGATCTGAAATCAATGGCTCAGACTTGAGATTGTAAATTAAACACTTTTGACTAGAGATTAAGATTCTGTACTGCATAAGTGAAAATTCCATTACATAAATAATGAATAATATAAAAGCCAGATGCCATGACACAAGCTGGTATTGAGATAAACACAGTCGTCATTTTACTTATCACTCAGTGACATTCAAAAGAGATCTGGTTGTGGTGCCAGTAAGACATGAGTCTGACAGAGTATCTTTCTCGAAGGCTTTTCATTAGGCATTGACATTGCATATTAGAATTAGTAACATGGGTGCTTCAGCATGGGAAATACAAAAGACTGTGCATTCAGTATGTGTGGTTGAGGTAAAAGTGGGGGAAGCTGCTGACATATTTGCTGCAATGGATTTTGACAGAAAATTTGCAGGTTCACAGTCTTGGAAAGCGTTAAGTACTCAGATGGTTTCATCTCCATGAATTTTCCCCGGAACTCAGTATGTTGCAAGACAACTGTAAACAGCTTTTAGAAACCTTCCAGCCAACAGTTGGGGTATGTTTGAAACCATCCTGTGTTTTTAAAAATATTTATTGATGCCAAAAATGTAAAGGCTGTGCACTACTCAGTAGTGGAAATAAAATATTTCACCTGGTGTGGTTCTGACGTGACTCCATGAGGAATATCACACAGAATCAGGGTATCTGTTGTTCATCCACGCTCTCGGAGAACATCTCTTTTGTGTGCTGGGCTTCTCACAATTATCCTTAGTTTGGTTTTACCATCAAATTCAAGTAGTGATTGCTGGAAATGTGCCTAAGTCTTTGGAAGCAGGAGGAAATAGCTGCTTACTATGCTGTGCTGTGCTTGAAATCCACCTTGCAACATGGCATGATACTCTGTGGTAACTGTCGATACATGCTGAAATGTTCCTGAAACTGTTGGGCTTGAACTGTAATGCTCTGTCAGGAGTAGAGGGGAAACAGCTCCAGTGCTCTTTCTTTCCAAAGTCTTTCCTTCCAAGAGAGGACTTCACATGATATCAAAACAAAGTGGATTGTCTGGGTGATACAACTGTTCTACTGTTTTACTGGTAAAGGAAATCTCTTCCTTCCCAGTGCTTCCTCCTGAGTTTCTGTGCTCTGACTTGCTCTCAAAAGGCTCCTCCGCTTTTATATTGTACAGCTTTTAGTCCCATTATATCAGCTATCATTTTTCAAAGCATATAAATGGGCCACTTTCAGGGTGTCTGAGACACGCAGAAGTAGCTTGGAACAAATACATCCATTTGCCCCAAAGTGCCTTACAAGTGGAGGACATAAAGGCAAGAAAAGAGGGGGGAAGGTTTAATGTCATATTGGTACATCTTTAGCTTGTGGCAGCTGCTTGGGTAGTGAATGGCAAAACAGCAAAGTGCTGTTTCAAAGTTAAAACAGGAGAAAAAACATTGCAGGCTAACCCAGTGACCAAAGCATCAGCTCAAATAGATCAAGAGTCAAAACCCTGATTCAGATCTATATCTTGTACCTGATCTTTTTCCTATCCTAAATAAGAGCCTGGATCTTTGGTCAATAAAAGCAGTCTTCCTCCTGATCTCAGATGATGGGTAATTATGTATATATAGAGTATAGCAGCTTCGTATTTTTTCTTTTTTTCCTCTTTATAGTGCCTAGATACTATTTTAACCATCAAAAATGTTTTTAGAAAGCAAAAAACCCTAGCCTGCCTGGTTTTTCCCCCATATAATACATATAGATAAGTTGGAGGCATTGTTTGGTGGGAAATGTCACTTGTAGTAGGAATTATTTGTCAGATTCTGAGCTTTCAAGGCACGCTGCCAAACCTACCTTTTCTGCAGGCATCTGGTAGGTCAATGAACTGGTTTATAAGGAGTTATCATCCAGTGATTACTTAGATGGCTTGTGGTAATGTTATAATGGCAGTTCAATTAATATGATAAGATCTTAATTGGTTGTGTAGAATATTGTCTTTTAATCTATGCAAAGTGCCAAGGGTATAGCAGAGGTGCATATAAATCTGACTAAACCCAGAGTGCCTGTGCTTCTAACTTGCTTCACCCCAACATTTAGGTCCCTGGAGACAGAAGAGTCTTGTAGGGCACGCATTTTTCCCCAGTGACTGATAATATTGGTGGGGAAACTTCTGTGCATGGAAGGTATATAGAAAGCTCCTGTCTTCGAAAAGAAGAGGCTGTAGCTCCTACTCAGAGAAACGACATGCTTGGTCAGCAATGGAGTATGGCAGAAAGTGTGACCTGTGGGGCTGAAAATATGTTTCATGAATCTCAGCAAAACAGCTGGGCTTTGTGGGTAGAAACTTGAACCCATCTGCACTACTGAGCTCAGCTTGTGGCTCCTGGAGGATTTCAGGTTTAGGTATGGACCTCTGTATAGCAAATATAAGTCAAATAATGGAAGGCTTGGGGTTTTTTTCTTAATTACCTTTCACCAGCCCATTAGAAGTGTCTTCAGCCCCCAGGAGTGTATGGACCAGCTTCAGATCTGAGAACTGGGCAGAGGAAGGCATATAGAAACTGCTGAGGGAGCTTCCTAGCCGAACTGTATATGGCTTTACCCACATGGCACACACAAGTGATGTACGCCTGCATGCAGATTAATTAGGTTTTAACCAAGCAGCACATATCCCATTTGCATGAGCAATGATGGCGCTGCTGAAGGGCATCTGTGCTCTGGTTGTGCACGTAGTCCCTAAATTCTACATTTGAAAATGAGCCCTTCAGGGTAGTTTAGAGGGCAGGGAGCTTCGGGGAGAGTTGTGTTTTGGTGGGAGGTGTTGTGATTAAATGGAGGTCTCGTTTTCACAGGAAATAATTAAGTGTACTAAGGTGCAGGATGTAGGCCTAAAGGAAAATGTGGAACATGTTAATCCAGGAAGCCTTTTTTTTCTTCCATGTGTTTTATGAAAAACAAATGTTTAATTCATGGGCTAACAAAAAGTCACAAATCCTCATGTGTATCGAAGTGACATTATTTTAGGAATTGCATTAAATGACATTTAGTCACCTAGTTTAGAGTGTAATTATTTCCGCTTAACTTTGTATCATCTGAATGCAAAGGGACATGGTAATGTATTAGCTGTCAGGTCTGTCGAACTGCTCTGTGGTTTTTCAGTTCATATTCTTAAAATTATGGAATCATTTAGGTTGGAAAAGACCTGTAAGACCATCAAGTCCAACTATTAACCCAGCACTGCCAAGTCCACCACTGAACCATGTCCCTAAGCACCAATATTAAATTAAATACCTCCCGGGTTGGTGCCTCCACCACTTCCCTGGGCACCTTGTTCCAATGTATGACAACCCTTTCAGGGAAGAAATTTTTCCTAATGTCCAGCCCAAACCTTCCCTGGCACAATCTGGGACTGTTTCCTCTCCTCCAATCACTTGTTACTTGGGAGAAGAGACCTTCCCGTGTTAACCAGTGTTGCCATGTTGAATGCTCACTACTGCATAAATGCAGAGGAAAGCTGAGTCTTAGAAAATGAAATAGTAAACCAAAGAGGCAAAATACCTGTGTAGCTCAGGTGATGATCAGTCATATCAGGACTATTTTACTCACCTAAAGTTTGAAGGTTCATAAATGTGAATTTTGTGGAGTGGCCTATTTTGATTGTTAAAATACACAGTTGCTAAGCATCACCTTACTCCACACAAATGTTTAGGCCTTCAAACACATGAACAGATCAATTGGTGGCAAGTCAAGCTGGCGCTGTTTTAAAAACCTCCAAATAGCTGACACAAACTCCTGGCAATGCTGTAGCTCTGCCCTGCGTTGACAAATGAAACTATGGCTGAAATATTTGTGTTTCCACGCACAGGCTGCTTGTGTCTCACTTTTCGTGTACTGGTTGTACTATTTGTGTGTAATTGCCATGGTGCTTCTTGCTCCACGTTTATGCCTGGAGCTTTTCTTTGCTACTACAGGTTGCCTTGGTCTTAAAACTTTCCAAAGGATCTGAGAGGTACTGACTTTTTGACAGTTTTACACAGGGGAAGGGTACAATAAAAATATGAAATGTGCCAATGGTTAAGGTGAGCAACTGGGACATAGATGATGTCAGTAACTACTTGATTTGGATCCTGAAGGTCACAACAACCTTACTGTGATGAGAGAAGGGGTACCAGTGCAAAGATTCAACAGTTTTGACATGGTTTAATAATGCAGAGTTTCTTGACAATGAAAGTAAAATGGTCCCTCAGTGAGAGACAGAATCCAGCTTGTCATTAATGAAATGAGTTCCATAGTCCCAGTGCAGTGTGGAGGGGACAGGATTCATCCCGTGGCCAGTTGGGCTATCACAGCAGGCAGCATTTGCCCTTCTGAGTAGTTCTCATTTGCAGAAAACTAATGCTAAGCTTATGCAGATGTTTTGCTGTTGTTCCTTGTCAGTTTCCAGGTTGCTCATTTCCCATGTTGCACGTGGCCTGAGAATAAAGAGAAGCCTGCAGTGTTCGGAGAGCATGTGAGCACTTACTCCATTGTCTTGAGCACATGTTCCCTCAGCTAGAGACACATTCTGTCTTTATCCTGTTTTTCCACCTCTGCCTTTTTATTAGGAAAGAGGACTGCTGCATCTTTAATGCACTCCTTTACTACCTTTTATGTAGAAAGATTAACAAAAAGGAGCCACACTTAATTTAAGATGACAACTTAGGTTTGCCTCTGGATCCTTTTTTGGCAGCTGTTCTCTTAGTAAATTACATTTGACAACCTGAAATAAATTCAAACCAAGATTTATGCCTGTGTTTGCTCACAGGACTGTGGTTAAAAAGCTACGAAAAGTAACAACTAATTTAAAAATGTATTTTTAGACAACCTACATGGGTTACCAATGCTAAAACTTTGCTTAAGAAAAATCAGTTTTCTGAACACGGGGAGGTAATTTTTCAGTTGATAGGGTTAGTTATAGATGTTTGTGCAAGAAGAAAGAAAACAACATTACAAAACAAGAAATGAGTCATAATGATACATTTTCAGTTGCAACTTTAACACAAAAAAAGGTTTTAAAAACACAACCAAGGACATGGCATCTTTGAAAATTTTCCCAAAGGAGAAGTCAATGTTAGCTGAGATTGCCAGAATTTACTTTAGCTATTACTATGGATGAATAATTATGCTCAATTCAGCCAGTGATATGGGTTCACAGCAGGTTAATTGGTAATAATGGATTTCATTCCAAACAGTGAGGAACGATATTTCAACACAAAAAGTGCTCTCGCTGAGAGCTGGAGATGTCCTTGCTTCCAGTGCTTCACACTCACAATAACACACAGCACACCAGGGCTCTTGATTCTCTGGAGCTGAGCTGCCCTCACTTGCTGATGGCTATTGAAAGAGGATGTAACAAGCTTAAGTAGCATCTGAGCTGTGCAACCTGGTCCTGCTTTTCTTTCTTTCTTCATTTTTTCCCCCTAAAATCTGCATTCCTTGGGACTGGGAAAAGGAGAAAAGAGTGATCTTGTTAAAGATCTATTTATGTTCATGATTTTCTCTCTGTTACATAGGTGTAAACACAGAATTAGTCATTTAAACATTTGGACAAAGAACTTTCTGGTCTTGTGCCTAGTGCATAGCACGGGAGTTCTCCATCCCTCCCTCAGTCTTGTGCACTGTACCATATAAATAATAATGAAGCAGGAATAAGTCTGTTGCTTGTGATCTGGTGGAAAACAGGATCTGAGCCTCTCAATTCAGAATCTTCCTTCACTTCAGAATCCTTCCCTAAGGCATGGGTATTGTTTGTCATGTGCAACATCTCTGGAATGAGGAATATGAGTGTGTAAGACAAGAGAAGATATGCATTACAGCCTGGATAAGCCTCCTCACCTGGGTTATACCCGAAGTCATCTCTTTTAAGTGTTGTATCAAATTCTTCCATGCTTCATCTTCTTGTAACCTGTATGATTTCCTGTCTCAGCATTCAAGCCCTTGTTTTTCTGTTGCTACCTAGATTGTAATTTTTGCATTGGAGGGTCCCTGTGACTCTATCAGAAGCTCTCCAGATAGGAGTGAGTAAACCTATTTAAAAAGAAAAAAAGAAACCTCTCTCAATTTAGTCCTTTCATTCCTTTTGTTCAAAAAGAGGAAAAAACCTCAAACCTCTGTATGCATGTTCAGAAGCAGCTAAATCTAGTTCTGTTGGATTTGTATGCAAGTCATTCCATACAAAGAGAAGTTGGAAGTACATTAATAGGACACTTCCAAGGTTGAAATATTTGCGCTGTTATATTCTCCTCTGCCCTAACTGATTTTTTTTGTAAGGTTCCCCAGAGAGGGAAATGCTATTATAGTGTTCGGACTCTTCCTCTTCACTTTTGATGAGTCAAATGCACCACACCATGCCTTGGAATCTGTTACAGCCATAGCACACGGATAGCGTGTGTACGTGAGCACTGAACTGTGCCCATAAATGTTTTTCCTCTTAGCCCTTAAACTTGAAACCAACAGGACTGTTTGAACATGCTCTGCCACAGGTGCCATAAACCCTGTGCTTCTGGCTGAGGAGCTGTAACAGGCCAGACTTGCCTACCCATTCAACCCCTCAGACTTCTCTTCCAAAGTATTCAGCATATTTTCTATAAGCAATACCTGCTGCAAAGTATGGGTGCACAAATGCACATGCCAAAATTCATTATGTTTAGACATAATAAAAGAATGTGGCAATATTTCAGTGGGGTTTTTTTTTACTGGAAAAGGTATAGATACTAGCCTCTGTTCCTGCATGCCTATGCAGTACCTGGTGCTGTGGATAATCAGCTCAGCTGGAATTTGCCTTTCCAAGTATAAACTTTAGATAGTGGGAAAACATTATCCTGTTGGACTTTCTAAGGACAGTATGGGCTTCTTCTCTGCTGAATTTTCTAGTGTTTTATATTGGTAACTGTGCTGCTTATTTTATATAAGCTTTCCATATGTTTTGTAGATCTTGTCAAAAAGTTTCCACTACTATTCCATTTCAATATTCTCTTTCTTAGTATATTTTAATTTCTTCTTGATTTAGTTCTTTGTGATCCTTCTCGTTTCTTGCTCTTTGCCATCTTCAAGCAGAAAGAGGCTTTTGTTAGCCGTCTTGAGGAAGGCTGGAGCCTGTACTAAAAAGCAGTTGTCCTAATCTTATGTTGACACAGGTAACCCTGAAATACTGGCTAGCACTTGCCTGTTCACTCCCCAAAGATCTAAGCTACTGGCTGCTTTGCCTACCATTAATTACTACACCTGCAATCTTACCTTGCACTTTAAAACCTTATGTGGTGTTTTGTCTGAAAGATTTCTCTCGGATACAAATTGCAGGTAATTATCTACATCCATCATTCTTCACTGTGTTCACTAGACATGAAATGGTTCTGCACGGGTGTCTTGACTTCTCTCTTTCGCTTCCCTTTCTGCCCATCGGTGTCTTTAAGGACTTTTATGCTTCCAAGGTCTGCAAAGGGCAGGCAGGATGATGTCTCAGGGATCCGAATACCAGCATATTAGAACATCACTGCATCCCCCAAAAAATAATAAACCATACAGCATATGGTGGATAAAATAACCTTTTGCTTCAGGCTTTATGACTCCTGGGAGCTATATTTTACCCCGAGGAAATATTTTACTGCTTTTTTTTCCTGAGTCTGCCACTAGAGTGATATATATATATAATATGCTCTCCATGCAAAAACTGAGGTGACCTATACATCATATATTCAGATTCGGGAAGCTGATTCTGATTTCACTAAGAAGATGGAACTCTCCTCCTGTCAGTGAAGTTATTCCAGTCTGTGAAGCTGGTGAAAATAACGTACTAACCCTTAAGGTTGTTCTGTGACTGCAGCAGTAGAGCATTTCCAAGTGCATTTCTTGCAATGTAAGTCACTTGGATTCAGATCCTTAACTTGACTGAAGCAGTGTCATTTTACTGAAGCTTTGAAACAATCCAAGAAATCTGCTCACATCCATAAGTAAATAAGAAGGTTATCATGTGATGCTCTGACTGAGGACTAGATCTAACACTTTTAAAAGTCCAATTAAAATCACAGAGTGCTTTGCATTTGAATAAGTTTTAAACAACACTATTTATTAAAAAAAGTAATTGAAATTTGTTTTTCAAAGAAAGTTATGAAAAGTTTCTGTTAGAGCAGCTGAATGAGTTTTACAGATGTGACAGGAATGCTCTAAAATGTAGCAAAACTCTCTTGTTAGACTACATTGAAGAACTAGAAATTGTTTACCTTAGAACAGAAACGAATAGTATATTTGTATAATCAATGACGAGCAGGCTGGAGTATGTGGATGAAATGTTCAGGTCACTTTGTCTCATAACTCCAGTGAAATGTAAGTTACACAAGAATGAATGGGAAAGATGTGAAATGGTACCTCCTGGTATCAATACAGGTTGGTGGATGAAGGGATTGAGAACAGCCCTGAGGAGAAGGACTTGGGGGTGCTGGGTGAGCAGAAGCTCCTCATGACCTGGCTTCATTGTGTGCTTGAGCCCAGAACCCCCCGCCATGTGCTGGGCTGCACCCCCAGAGCGTGAGCAGCAGCTCAGGGAGGGGATCCTGCCCCTCTGCTGTGCTCTGGGGAGACCCCCCCTACAGCCCTGATCCAGCTCTGGGGCAACAGCACAAGAGGGACATGGAGCTGTTGGACCGAGTCCAGACAAGGCCACAGAGATACAAGGTCTGCCACTGGTAGCAAGTAGAAGTTGCTGAAGTAGAACTGTAAGGGACGTAAAAAACTAACTAGGACATGGAACTGCTTTACTGGTGCAGGTGTTTTTGATGGACATTCAAGTGCATCCTGCACCATTCTAGCAAAAATCAATATTTGAGTTCTTTCAGTGTTGTTTGAAAGACTGTACAGTGACTTGTAAAGGGGCTAGTTCAGCAGACAACTTAGGACGTGTGCGAGTATGTGTGTGGTGGTGATTTAAAGCTATGAGTCCATTTCTTTAACAGCCAGTGGACTGAAAGTGATGGGGAAATTAGACTGTAAAAAAGCAAAAGGTTTGCAGTTTGTTTTCTGCAAAACACTCATTCGTCTTGATTTAGAAGTCACCAACCTTCCTAAATTCTTGTGGGGTATCTGCATCAGCCATTCACATGGAGCAGGCACTTGAGCTGGCAATGTGAGCAGAGATGTTTGTGGTATGATGCTGTTCATCAGAAAAGAGTTTTGGCTTTTTGAAACAGCCAAGTCCCCTGTGGGGCTGGTTTGGGTGGTGGCTGCGCAGGGTTATAAACCATAAGGTGAAGTGTTTGGAAAACTGCTGCTGGATCTCTCAGACCTCGGACATGATTCCAAGGAGCTTTATTTCAAGAGAGCAGATGTTCAGTAGTTTCTAAAACCAATGCCAGAGATTTTATACATACTGCAAAATAATAAATTATAACTTGCTTTGGCATAGCTGATCAAATCATTAGGCATTACTTGCATTTGTCTTCTTGGTACTAGTTAAATGCCCATCAAAAATCCCACTGTTTCCACATGAAACCAGTAGGTGCTGAACTAGTGGCAAAAATGGTTGGTTTTCAGAACCACTGACCTGTAAAAATTAATTTTAAACTATATTCTACTGCATTTTTCACATTTGAGACATGAAAATGGTGTCTAGGACATTTTCAGCATCTGGCAGTGATTTGTGGCATTAAACCTTACAGGCTTTTTCATCTGTGTAGCATTAAGCCATATGCCTTTCTTTGAAAGAATCAGGTTTAGATAAAGCAGTAATTTGTTTGGTACATATGTTGGGCAATTCTCTTGCACAGGAATCTCCCTTTTATCCCCAGGTCTTTGAACTTGATACCTCTTCCCATTAAAAAGCAAAGGAAACTTTACCCTTCTTTCAGCAATTCATCAGAAAGGTCAGCACTATGTTCCCTCCAATTTCCCAGGCTCAGCTGGGAGCTGATTAGAGCTGCCAGCTCCGACTTGTCAGTTTTGTCAGAGGCAACTTTATAAACTCTTTGTTATTCACTTTGTGTATTATAAATATATTTATCTTCTTCTGTCAGGCATTGACTGGACAGGTACTAGAGGAGCAGTGAAGCTGTAACATTAAACTCTAACAATGTCATTACTTTGTAACACACCAGAAACACATGCAGAATAATCAGGAACTTTCTTTAGGTTTTTCCTTTTATAGGTGACTATGGAGTGGTTGAAGGGAAAATGTTTGTTTCCAGCAAGTGTATGTCTGTGTAAAATCAGAACATTTGACTCTGTGTGTTATTTGGTTTCTTTGGGGCAATGTTTTTTTCTGCTCCATGGGTTTTCTGTGGCATTAAACGTCTGGGTCTGTCACATGGGAAACAGCAGAAATCTGAAAAGGGATGGGGTCAGATGGTTGGTCATAACGAGGAATGAGTACAGGCAGTTGATGATGTTTTCTTCACCAGATGCCAATACATGAAGCTATGTTTGTGTCAGAGCATGTGTACTGGTTTCGACATGGGTGTGGATTTTTGGCTAAAAGGAGAAAGGCTGTTCACCTCAAACTGCCAGCATTTGGAAGGGAACTGACTGAACTTTGAATGCCTTTTCTTGATTCAGGTCAGGGTTTTGAACTGCCTCTCTAAAGGATTTTAGGGGTTTATATATAATATTAACTGTTACAGGATAGGTGTGTGGCCAAAGTAAAAGGTCTGAATTAGTTTCAAAGTAGAATAGGAAATTTTTGAAACCTTGAGAACTTTCTCAGGACAGTGAAACCACACATTGACTTTCTCTAATTCTGATGAGCTTCAAAGTGCCACCAGTGGGATCTGGGGCAGATAAAAGGACTGAAGAGCAGAGAGTGTGGCCTGGGATGAGCACGTACAGAGGAGGTGGCAGAGGGTCATTCTTAGAAATCTTCCATCCATTAATATCCTGTTCCTGCTTCACAATCTAATGCACTATAGATGTGTCACTTGTTTCTTTTCCTTCTTAAGGGTCAGGAACAAAGAGCACCACTTCAGGATTTTCGTGAGGCTTTCTGCCAAGTTCTCCTACTTTTAGGCTTGACTGGAATATTGTTTCAAGCTGCAATAAATTGAAATCAGTGTTGATATATAGTACTTCCTCAGAGGCATTATTGTATTCTGCTTTCATAGTGGAAGATGTGTTTTCTAGTTATGCTTAGTATCACAAGCAACATAAATTTAATGGTTTTGACAAATTCCTCCTGGACTTTTTCATCACCAAAACTGATGTTTACAAGTTTGAACATGCTGTTCTGTATAAGACAGTCTGTTAGAAGGAGTGGGGATCGAGATGAAGAAAGGCAAACAGAAGATTTCTTCCAGGTCATGTCTGAGTGAAAGTGTTAATGTATACATGCTTGTAGAAGACTTTAGTTTCTAGTTATAATCAATACTTGACATATTTTTGCCATGATTAAATTAAAGCAGGGAAGGTGAGATTTCCCTTAGGAGAAAACAAGTGGCAAAGAGCTCATTGGTGATCTGCATCTAATCCAAATAAGTGCTACAATTACCTCTACTCTCATCCATTTACTTGTTCCTGCTTCCTCCTGCTGGCCTGGTGCCTAATAACTTTTTGGCTTACCACCCACATCAGGAAGAGAAACAGTTCATACATGTGGACTTGCTGTCTTCAATACTCTACAGGATTCCTTATCAGCAAGGTAAAATAAAACAAGTTAATGTTATCAGCATTATAGAATCATAGAACACCAGACTGGTTTGTGTTGGAAGGGACCTTAAAGCTCATCCAGTTCCAAACCCCTGCCACGGGCAGGGACACCTTCCACTAGAGCAGGTTGCTCCAAGCCCCTGTGTCCAACCTGGCCTTGAACACTGCCAGGGATGGGGCAGCCACAGCTTCTCTGGGCACCCTGTGCCAGCGCCTCAGCACCCTCACAGGGAAGAGCTTCTGCCTCAGAGCTCATCTCAGTCTCCCCTCTGGCAGGTTAAAGTCATTATAGCTCTATTTCTTTTGCATAATATTTTGCAAGCAAATCTACAGACCCTAACCATCCTTAAGTCTCTGTACTGGAATCCACATGGTGCTAGGTCATGCAGTAAGCATGTTTTACATACCAGAGGACAGCTAGATACTGGGTTTCAACCAGCACAGCTGTGGGAAGCTTTTGGCTTCTGTAAGAATATTTTTTATTCTTAGAGGCTGGATAGGCAGCTGGTGCTTTCTTTGCCTTGTTTCCACTAGTATTTTTGCTAAGGACTGGGATTCACCCTCTTGTGCGTGCTCCTTGGGGGATGTGGATCTTCACTACACCCCTGGGCTTTGCAGTTAGGTGTCAGCCCGAGTCGCTTTCCCTGCAGGTTTTTGAAGGATTAACCATTGGAAATAAATTATTCTGTCACACCTCACAATTTGGTTTTGATTTCTCTTAGACCATGGAAATAATTAAACTGTTTTGAATTTGGAAGATTAGTATACTAAATAAGTTGTCTGTTTTTTCATTTCAAAATCAACCTTTCTTTGTGCACTATGAAATACCTTTACAAATGCCTGACAAGTGAAGCTGCTTAACTGGTAGTTCCTGTAAAAAGTAGAAGACATAAAAATGTTGTGATTTCTGCTCCATTTCTGAGAGAGCTGGTAACAGACTAAAACATTATATTCATGTGCAAAGCTGCAAATTATGGTGGCATTAAATGAAAATTAATAAATCAATCTTTATGACGTTAAGTCAGAGGCAGACTAATGTCATGCTGACTGTGAGCCCAGATGTTTACACAAAAGGAACCAACCTTTCTATTTGTATATATTTTAAGGAATTACTGTTTCGTACTTCAGTCTCCACCTCGAGGGTGGTACATTTGGCTCTTTCAGGCAAACATGTTTATGACACATCTCAAACCGATGTTGATTCAGAGTAGAAGAGAGAAAAACTGGGAACAGTTCAGTTGCAAAAATAAGCAATAGTTCAGGTGTTCAACTACCGATGTGGAAAATTGCTCTGACAGTTCTGATGTTGTTCTATCTTTTACTAGGACTTAAGCTATCATTTACTGCAAATCCATCAGCTGATGCCTTGTTTCCCAGCACCTGCCAGCCTGTTGTGTGCTGCTTGGGTCTGTGCTGGCTGATGTTCCGTGTGGTAGCTGTATGCACATCCCAAAAGAACATGCTGCAAACTGGACCAAAGAACTTCTGTAAAGATTTACACAGCCTATTTAGCATGCAGGAGTTATTCTGTTTTCATACTGGTACAACTTACACTGAAGCAAACTGCAAATAAAACAGGGGCAGATATATCAAGCTTACTTTCACTTTTATACATTCAGTTATGAGCGTCTAATTCTTCATGAAGAAAAATGCACACTCCTTAGCCTCTGATTAATATGAATGCAGATTCTATTTCCATTTTCTAGATGTAAAGTTTTGGTGATAATGGGCAACTTGATGTGATTAAGAAGAATTTGCTAACTTGAATACTTGAATCTGGAATCCCTTGTTCAGATTTGGTCTGTTGTAATGTAAATTACACACTAAATGACTATATGCAACCCTGTTGACTACTAAGGTTTTACTCCATTATTATATTATAGGATTTTCATCTGGGAAAGCTATGAGGTATCAGAGTTCTTGACTGTTCTTAATTGATAGAATGGTTTTCTGTATTTAATCTAGCAGACTAATGAGCTTGTCAGTATTAAGGTGGACTGGATTGTCATACAGGAGGAACTGGGTGACCTTGTGGACTGGAGTAGCTGCAAGAAATTTAATAGCACAAGTGCAAAGATGTACAGTCAAGGACTAACAACATGAATCTTTGCGATGAGATGGAGGGTCATCATTCAGATACGACAAAGGAGAAGAGAGATCTGGTTATTGTCATGGGTTATAGGATGTCTGTGAACTGCCAATCTGAAATGCAGTGCTGTTCTAGGACTGATTCAGTAAGGTAGTTTTGTGCAGAGATAGAAAAATGGCAGAACCATTGTACAACATAGTGGAGAGACTTCATTTAGAACATTACATACTGCTGCTGTCCCACTTATTAAAAATAATAATAGTTAAACTTGAACATATGTTTGAGAGAAGGCCACTGTGGTAATTAAAGCAGGGAGAAACCCATCACATAGAAACTAAAGCAGCTGCCCTTTATCCCTCAGTTCCTGTTGTTACTTTTTTAAACGTACATTAAAAAGAAAATACACAGCATCCTAAAATGCATTTGGAAGTGGCCACTGGGGATCATTTAAAAACATTAATTGCTTCAGAACAGTCACTTTGGAAAAACTCGTTATTGGTAGTAGCAGAAAAGATGACAAACTAATTGTCCACTCCTGCAGCAATGGTACAGCTGAAATTGAGAAAGAGATTTATGTGGCTCACAACACGTGTGGTTCTACTACCAGTAGCACCTTCTTTCTCATTTATATTATTTTCCTACAATCTTTCATAACTCTTAAGTTGAAGGAAAGGCACAAATTTAACCACAGAACTTCTCTTGTGCCCTGCTCCTATGGCTGGATTTGACATGGCAAAGAGTGGTGATGGGAGGGGAAATGAACAGAAAAATACAGTTTGGCAGAAAGTAGAAAATTTCTCTCATGTGAGAACTTGTTTATTCAGGAACATCATAAAGCCCATAATGTTTTTGAGCTCACTCACAGTGCCAGAAATGGCAGCACGAGGAGAAACGTGTCCAGGAACAAACATCAGATGGGAAGTTGTGTGATGTCATAGAATCATTATGTCACTCAATGCCAATTGATTTCCAGGGCTGATTGCAAGCAATCATTAATCACTTTGTATTGAACAGCACGCCAGCACCATCACATCTGGGGCAAGAACAAGTGGTACCTATTTAGCCAGCATCCTGCTCTCAGCAATTTCACACTTTGTCTTGCAAACTAAACCAAACTGCTAGAGATGCAGCAAGATTGTGATTTTTCCCCTCTCTGTGTCTCTTATTTTTCATGTGAGTTTAGATCATTGAAAACCTGACTTGTAAGTTTAGTGTTCCCTGCTCATACTGACAACAGTGTGCCACTGAACAACTGGGCATGTCCTAGGTGGAATTAATAGAGCTCCTGTAAGAGTATTTAGTGTATTTCTCGATATTGTTAAGCTACTGAAAAGCGAGGTAATACGAGGAGTGCTCCTTTTTACACACCTCTGCTGGAAAAAGTTGTTGCAAGTGAGGTGTGTACTCAGATTCTGGTATTAGAATAGTTTCACTGAGCCCAGGGGTTCATTTACTATAGGTAGCTATTATTAAGCAAGAACATTAGGATATATATTATCAAAGCCAAAATGTTTTGGGAAATGGGAGCTAACTGACATGATGACATATCAACTATAGAAGCTGCCCTATGGTGTTAATACGATACATTTATTCTATCCTTCCTTTCTAGTTTAGAAACAGACATATTAAACCTGATACAATGATCCTGGTGAATCCCAGGACATTTTATAATAATGGAAAAGTTCCTTTTGCCTTTTTCCATGTGCCTGACAATCACTAAAAGTTACTTAGACAGGTTCCATCAAATTGGAATATTTTTAAATATAAATGCTGCTCAATAGCTGGGTCTTGGACAGTCAACGCGATTGGTAGTGAAATGTTGCACTCCTATGAGATTATGAAATACTTTGGCCTTCTTTAATCATTCTTCTCTAAGGATTGTAGTCATTCCTTTGAAATCCCTGCTTCATCTCCGCAGGTTCTGTTATTTATTTTGTCAGCAACTTCAGTCGTGATGGTTTGCTGTCAATCAGCCAGTGTCAAAAGAGAAGTGAATTTCATCAGATATTCTGTTGGTGCTGTCCTGCAGCTGAGGAGGAATTTATCTGCAGACTTTGGCGTTATAGATGAGCCAGAACTCAGTAATGAACTGGATCACCTGTTGTACACACATCACCTCAAGAAAGTCATTATGTAAGAAAGCGTAGCTAAAGATGTCTTTTTAGAGTATCCTAAACAATAGTTATTGATAAAACATAAATTACAGGTATTACATGCTTCATTTTTTATGGTGCATAACTAGATAACTCTCCAAAGAACTTCCAATCGCATGTATTTTCATTAATTAACATTAAATGTCATTAGCAGTCAGCTCTGCCTGATCAAAGACTGATAAGTTGTAGCAAGGTTCTGAGAAATAATGTCCCATTTACTAATTATGTTATTGATTTTATGGTTAAAGAATCCCAATTACATGTGATAGAAACTGGACCTGGCTGAGCCTGCTGGGGCTACTTTGAACACGAGTAGTCCCTGGCAGTTCTGAGCATCTTGCCTGCATAAATCACTTGTGGGCCTGCTTGTGCATCTGTTTTCAAAGGTGACGCTTTAATGGACTTTGAAATCTGCAAAAGTGTGTTCTGTGTGGCTCCACATGAAAGAGGAAAGAGATTTGGGATTTTTTTACTCCTGATTTTAATCATTCTGAAAAGATTTTAGATCTGTAGGCGGATACTTTTGAAGAGGGGCAGTACTGTGGCATGCTTGGTTTTAATTAGTAGGCCAACCTAATACAGAATTTCCCATAGCTCCCTACGACTTCCTTTTTTTTAAAATGAGTTTTTAGTACTTTCTTCAAAGTTAATGATAGAGTCAGACTTTCAGAATTTTAATTTCGTGTGAAGGGAAATAACTAAAAAACCCCAACAAGTCACGAGGTGAATATTTGATTAGAACAAATGTGGATCTGAGAGATGGCAACAGCCTCAGATGTGTTTTATGTAAGTTTGGTGCTTTCATAGAAAAATGAAAAGGAATTTAGATCAATGACATAATTATGAAACGTTACTCTTACCCTTGATTGCTTATACTTAAGAACACGAAAGGCCTAGTTTTTAAAGTCTGTGTCTGTGTATGTAATTAGCCTATTCAGTTGCATGAAATTCCAATTTCCCCTCAATTCATGGTAATGGGGTGATACTCTACTAGTAAATATTTTGTTTCAATTGCAAAGTGTGAACATCTTTTAGAGCTGAACTGATACCCAGATTTCCAACTGGCCTTTTTGTGCCTGTTTGTGCCTGTTTTCATTGAGATGTTACAAGGTCTAAAGGGGATGTTTTGACCGAATCCTTCTGAGGAGGAACTTTAAAACAGATAAAATACTCTGTCAGAGTCAGTATTGAAATAAGAAAGATAAGTTGTAGCATGAAGCATGAAAAAATGAAAATTGTTTACTATAATTTTCAGAAATCAACTTCCAGTGTTCAGATTTCCAGTGTTATTCTAAGAGCTTCTGACTGCTCTGGGTTCTGGTTCCCACCTACTCATTCCTACTCCCACCTGATGTTTGACTTGTAGTTAGCAAATCAAGAACTGAAACAGTCTGAAGGGTGAATGACTGCGCTGGTGGGTGGGCTCCAGGTTTAAACAAATGGACAAGCAAAACACCTCATATCCCAGACTTCCCTTGTTATCTGTTGTCTACTTTGGCAGAGGATGAGGGTCTTTTGGTCCTTAGGAGATGAGACGGGACAGCATAAGTTATAAAAACAGCTGAAATGCAGTTAACCATTGTGCTGTGCGTTTACCTGTGCTTTTCTTCTATGAATGACAGTCAGAAGTGGGATGTTGGGACAAAGTTCTTGTTCCAGTTTACCAGGGTAAGGCTGAGGCAAAGACAGCTCAAAAGGGTACACATGGCCTTTGGCTGACAAGTGTGCTTGGTACACAATATGCTTTATTTTGATCCACTTGTTTCTTTAGCACTCTCATCACTGTAACCCCTGAGAGCTAAACTCTTGGTTCCTGCTCTTGCGCTGGGTTGCAAGACTAGCTTTCTCTTTCTCCTTCGTATCAAAGACTTTTTGAAACAAGTAGTGAAGTAAGAATGCCTTAAGATAGAACAAGGTAAATAATTTCCAAGGTGCAAAAAGTCTGGACAAACTGCTTTGTCTTGCAACCCACTCTCCTAGAGGGATTCAGACCAGGGCAGCAATCACGGGCCTGGAAGCACAGGGAAGAACAGAGAGAAAAACATACTTGTCTTATGGAAAAAACCTTAATTAATACATCTAAAACGGTGGAAGTTAAGCCCTAAAAGTACACACACTCTCCCCCCCCCTTTTACAACTTGTGTTAACCTTTTTTTCTTAAAGTAGTTAAATAAGTTTTCAGTGCCAAATTTAGGAGGAGAAGGAAGAGGAAGCCAAGGTAGTTGCATGCACCAGTTATTCAGATCTGGGTTTGTCCACAGTGATTTTTCTGGCTACTGTTTTTCTGCCAGAAAGAAAACACAGGCTCTAACCTGAGCAGCCCCAATACCATCTGTGTCTGATGACTGAGTTGGTAGATCCAAATCCTCTCCAGATACAAATTGGCACAGTGAACTCAGTGGACTTCAGCCATCTATGCCAGCAGAGACTGTAGAGGCCTTACATCTTCTTTGCCTTCATTCCACCTGGGATACTGCCCTGCAGCCTCTCAGTTCTATTTGGTGTATTTATGAATGTTCTTCTCTCAAGTTCATGACAGATATTTTGCCCAGTGCCCTGTTACTGTAAGCCAGGTGCTTTTATCCTTAATGAACAACTTCCTGGAAAAAAGAAGAAGAAATAAACAATAGATAAAGTAGGTCTTGGAGACAGCAGAGTCAAGAGCTTTGCATCATGATGTAAAATTAAATAAGGCTGAGGTCATGTTCTCATTTATCTCTCCACATATTGCTCTAAGCGTGCCTATGATGGTTCCTGGAAAGGTGGGGGTATTTTGGGAAACTCTGCTGGGAATTTTGGCCACAGTCTCCTTTCTGCTCTGCACAGAGAAGACAACAGGCTTTTGCAGATGCAAATTGTCCATGTCAACCTCTTGAGGCCCATTTTAGTGAAGGTGAAGCTGGGTGCTGGTCTGTAGCTGGATGAGACCATTCATGGTGCCTCTCTTTGGTTCTATAGCTTGAGGGTGGGTGATCAAGAGACCTAAAGAAGGGCAGATCTGTTCAGCCTATTATTATGCTTAAACCTAAGAGCTTGTAGCCATTTGTAGGCACCTGAGAAACCAGCCTGGTTCTCAGACAGAGATTTGTGTGTGCTCTCAAAACCAGATAAATTATGTGGCCTCCTAATTTCAGGCTTTTAGCTTTGACATGATTGAACCAAATACCATTCCTTCAGTACTGATACTGTTCCAGATACGCCCTGTAAGAAGCACAGGAAAGCACAAAGAATTACTGCAGCTTCTGAGGAAACCTCTCATATTTCAAGTGAAATTGGCAGTTTTTAAGTGGCCACTCTAATTCTTAAGCCATTAAAAATCTAAAAATTGATTTACCATTTCTCTTATGTTTAGCATACATTCATAGAAAATGTTATATTCCGTATGGGCCACTCAATGACTTTAATAGCTATGAAGCTAAAAAAATTTTAGATTAAGATTTCAAGAGGCTGAAGGGGAAATTGAGTGCAGGAAGAGAACATCTGAGTGCTGCTGTAACAGACAATGCTAGGGAGGGTAAAGCACTGGGAAACCTGGAGGAGAACAGATGAAGATAGATGCTATTGGACCAGTGGGGTTAGTAAAGCTGTAGAAGCAGAGGAAGCAAGCAGTATTTCCTTACTCTCTTATGAAGAAACTGAAGATAAAAAGCTTTATCCTGCCTGCAGCATTGTTTGAAAACACGTGTTTAGTCTCAGTGTTCATTTTATCCCAGTGTTGGGTTTCATTTTGTTTGGATTACTACCTTGAAAGTTCAAGGCATTCACCAACTTTCAAGCCAAATTGGACAAAGTGAATGTGGATTCTCAGTGCAGCTCCAGGCTTGCAAATCAGCCTCTCCCATAAATACTGCACTGTTTCTGGAAGAGACAGGTCTTTAAATGAAATATGAGATGTAGCACTGGGATGTGATAGTGCTGCTGTAGATCAACAGCCATCAATCTGTGTTACTTAATTTGTCCCTGGCTCAGCTGTTCACTGTACTTGGGACTTTTTTGCTGTTTGTTTCATTTTATTTTCCTCTGAGATAAATGAAGACGAAAAGAAGGGGCCTGTTCTTGACAAATAGGAGTCATCTTTAAAAATACAATCTTCAAGGACAGTCCACATTTTCAAATAGCACTTTTTTACCTGACGTTCACAGAATCATATTTAATTTATTTCACTGCAGGTATATTGAAATATTTATATTTCATTGCTTGTTACTCCCAGTTTCAGAACAACTTCACGTGCGCTATCTAAATGTTCTACAAAGAAATCCTATTGGAATTTGATTGGGATTTCTTAACTAAATACATAAACACATTATTCCTTATGTAGGCATCCTGTAATGCTTATTTATCCTGGGTGTTTTAGGGATACACGGTCTTTGTTGCTCCAAGTGTCTAAGGAAGCATATGTTGTAATTGTTTGTCATCTTGAACATGGATTAGGTGGGTGGCTATATGTAAGCAAGCTAACTTGAGTTCTCAGAAGATGAGCTTTTTGATGTGTGTCAGCTTACTTTCTCTACTGAAGTAATGTCTGTGAAGGAGTAGCTGAAAGATGCGTAGGATAGTGAATATAAATATATTGTTAAATCAGTAGAGAATGTGGCTCCCCACACAGTTTCAGCAGCTTTAAAGCTCCACTATGCCAGAAAACTGGGATCAGTGCAGGGGATACTGCAGCACTTTGGCTGCCTTCCTCTGCCATCCCCTTATGGCTATGGCTGGATGGTGAGATCAGGTTAAGCAGGCAAATGCATGCAGTGGCTCTTTCTGACTTTCCTTGTTTCCCATGTTTTAAGTGAGATGGTTCAGAGATGATTGCCTCAGGAGGATTTCTAAGCTTGCAGGAGGTTGTCTTCTGTTGAAATTCTGCAGGGTACCAGGATTTTGCCTTCAAAGTCTGCCAACACCAACTTGCTTTTGGCAGAATGTGCTGGTGGAACATCAGCCATCTCCCTGTCCTGATGGGCTTAGGCACTACAAGGAACACTAATGTTTCAGTGGACTTGAGTTTGGATTCATAACTCACTGGGCCACATGTTCAGAGGGCTGGCTTCCAGCTTTACACTGGTAGTTGAGTACAAGTAACAAAATCATGGGCAGAAAATCACAGATAATATTTTTCCATGCTGACCTTTCTGAAAAGGAGCCAGCAATTATCTGTACTTGGGCACTGTTTCAGCAATGTTTTTAGGTGTTGTTAATGTCATATTTTCATTATATTTCTACTGGACTATTGACTAACTCTTCAATTATCTAAGAGAAAGCAATGTGGTATTGTAGTGAGTTATAGCTTGTTGAAATAGTGTTTGTGCTTTGCACAAGGGTGCAGGGATATTGGGTTTGTGTAAGTGCTGATAAAATAGGGGTGGCTGCATCTCCTTGTTGATCTCATAGAGTGGATGGATAATGCCACACGTGTTCAGACATTGTTACTTCGGTATCTAATCACTTTTCAGATTGTACTATGCTTATTCCTAAAGCACCTGGCAGGTTGGTCAGTCCTCTTCCCCTGATTCCTGTGGAACATACGGACACTTTTGAACTTTAATTCCACCTGCTGCTTCAGAGCCTGGTGCTGTATCGTGGCTGGGTGCCTCTGAGGGCTCAGAGCAGCCTACAGGAAATACTGCATGTAGAACTTGGGTGGACTTTGAGCTATCTCAGTCCCACCCACTTTGCTAACCCAGTGTCAGGCCTTAAGTCTGTGACAGTACAGTTTAAACCCAGGTTCTCTGGATCCCAACCACGTACACCATACGTATGTGTCTTGATAAACATATTTCATTAACCAGAACCAATCTGATTGCCTGGATTACTTGTCTAGTGGCACATCTCTGTGATATTTTTTCCCAGCTTTCATCTGAGAGCACTGAAGGAACAATCAAGAACTTCAAAAATAACATTTAATAGACTGAGAAGAGCTTACTTTGTTATTTATTCTTGCTTTGCTTTAGCCAAGCTTCCAGTGACTCCAGTGAAAGTCAGCTTATAAGAGTGCTCAGCACTGAAGCACATCTTCAGACTTCGTAAGATATCCATGGAAGTGTAAAAACATTCACTGTAGCAATTGCAGCTCACACTGACACGTTTTAGAGCTTAGAGATTTAGAGCAATTTAAGAGATTTGGACTCTTGGTTCCTGTTAAAGTCAGCCCTCCACCTAGTTATTGGAAAACTGAGCAGCTGTGGTTCAAGGAGTGCAAGAGATACAGAAAATAGGTGGACTATAGCAGTTAGGACCTTGGTTTATCCAGTCTTTATCAGAAAGCCTCTAAAATTACATCTTTGAAAATGGAATTAGTTCCTTTGTAGTGAACAGCACTTGCTTCGCTGGATGATATAGCAGAGGGGGCTCTGCTAAGACTAAGCAAACAGGACTCTGGATGTAGCTCTTTTCCTTGGTGACTTCTCCATAAACTGTGAAAATGTCTAAATTTTGCTTTTATTCTTTTATTTTCCAAATCATGTTAATTACAGAAAGTATCACAGAATAGTTTAATCTGTTTCATTCAAAACATTCACTGTAGCTTCAGCCATGATCTTTGGTTAACCCCCGTTAACTTCATTAGAGAGCATACAGTACTTCTATCCTGAGAAGTTCTGGTTCCTGCTTAGGTTTGTTGGCATTACTCTTATGGCTAGGATGGCAAAGTTGTAACAAGCTTGTCTCCATTGTTTGAACTCAAGTGCAAGGTAAGAAAGCTCCTAGTTTTGTACATCTTGTTGGCATTTTCCCAGCTTGTGCTGCTGGGATTGGCCTCTTCAACTGTACAAACTGGTCCTGTGCCATGAGCTGTCCCAGAATACTGCAGAGGAACCTCCTGAAGGTCAGAAGCAGTTGAGCTGTCCTGGTCAGCTCTGTTTCTCCCCTTAGCTGTGTCACCTCCAGGTGACAAGAAACTTATGTCTAGAAATGATACCAGGAACGTTTGTGAATAGCAGTGACTTCTGTATGTACTCAAGTATTTCCAGCTGTTGAAGTGCCTTCTTGACATCACAGGCAGAGATGCACACAGACCTTAAAGAGAGCAGTGCTTGAGAGAACATGGAAAAGCTGAATATGTGACTGACAGCATGGGGTTTTTTAGCACAAATTACAGACCAGCTGTTTTGCCCTGCATGGAAGGGATAATAATTTGCCCTCAGTACAATGACTTCTAGAGGTTTAAATAGATCCTGTTAACTGAAATATCATCTTTTGTTAACAGAGGCAGCTTTTTGTCTACTGTCTTAATTGTGCACGATGTCAGGAGAGAGAACCCAGCAACGCAGTGCGTAGTCTGGTGTTTCTGCTACTTCTATCACTTGAATTTCTCTGTGCCCTGATGATAAGCGCCAGTGCTTTTGTATGCAGTACCTGGTCCTTCCTGAAGTGTTTATCTCTTTAAAACAGCTTTAAATTTTCATTAGAAACAAAACAAAACCACAACCTGCTGTTGGCAATATTGCTGTTGGTCGTGGCAGCAATTTTTAGAGGTAACTAGTGAGTTTGAGTGCCTTAGTTCTTGACTGCCCACATTAAACCAGCCTCTTTCTTAGCATGTTTTCTGAGCTCTGCATATTCTTCAGCCCTTTCACTGTATCTCAAGTTATTAATCATAAGTGGAGGCATCCAAAAAATCCTGATCAGTTTTGAAACTGATGGCCTCATTTAGCTTTCCTAACAGCTTGTTTCGAATAAAATCTGATGCAGAGCCAAATGAAGTGAGTGTTTAAATGATCCCTTGCCTAAAGTATTGTGAAAATTTCGGATGGGATGAGAAGGAGGAATGCCACTGAGGGCAGCTTGTTGGAAGCTTGCTACTACTTGGAGACTAAAATAGAGTAATCAGCAAACACTCAGTCACTTTAATGCTCCTCCAGTGAAATCCAGCTTCTTGTTTTCTGGCTTAACTCTTCTTTGGCGTTTTCCTCAATTGCTCACGCATAAATACTAGACTAGATTTGAATTTTGATGCACCTCAATTTTCCTATTTGGTAGCGACTCTAATTAAGATCAGAATGAGGGAACCTCTTGATAAATGTAATATGTTGATGAAGAATCAACATGGTTTTGTAAAGGCTTCATGAATTGTTAAAGCTCTTTGAGATAAACATGTGGATCACAAAGATCCACTTAGATTTCCAGAAGGCTTTTGCAAGATCTTTCATCCATCTTCCCGAAAGAAACTCAACTTTACAGAATAAAACCTCTATATGTAAACAAAATGTCATTTATGTGATAGGAAATGACAGGAAACTAAGTCTGAGAGTCAATGATTGGTTTCTAACAGAGGAGCAAGGAGTTGTCCAATGAAATTGAGGAGGCAGATGGAAAACCAAAGGAAGTATTTGATACTGCACATGCCTGAGATGTGAGACCATCCCAGGATGTCACTCACACTAAAATTTAAACTTAGGGGATTGGAATTTACATTTTAATAGACCAGAAATGATTAGAGAAATTATTGGAATAGAGCCCATGCAGTGTTATTAAATGGAAAGATGCCACTTGTGGCTGAGAAAGTTGCAAATTGCTGGAAGCTACAAGGGTTGAAAAGGGACATTTTACTGTCAACCATCTTCTTCCCTCCATCCTAGGCACTTGCTATTGGCTCAGAACAGGATAGTGCTCTGAGGTCTGGTCTAACACCATTATCTTATGATATATATTTAGAATGGTTTCTCATTTCTGCTTAAATTTGTTTCCACTCCCCCAAACACACTTTCTTTGACTCAATGTTTTCTCTCTTTTCTGATTGCTCACAGGGCCAAGCAACATCTGAGGAGCTTTTGTCTGCTATCCTGTTAATGTGATCTGTGTCTTCATGTGCTGAGAGTCTGTAAAACCAGGATCCGTTTGGAATTTTTAGCACTTCGAGGTAAGACTTTTTTAATGTGTCTCTTTTTTAAACGCATTGCAAGGAAATCTGTGGAGAAAAATCAGGTTAGGTTAATCAACTGCATATGCATTTAGACATTAAAAGGAATGATCTTCAAAAGTATATGAGCATTTAAGAGTATTTCATGCTGGTGAAAGACACTTCTGTAAGTGTTTTCCCTTGTTACAGCTGGACACCAAGCTCATTCCATCCCAGATTGAGAGAAAAACATTCAATTTACAACTTTGTCATGGACTAGAAACTCTCTTTGAGTATCACGTTGAAGTCGTGTTATGAAACCTTTTGTGACAGAAATGTGAAAATGAAACGTGTCACTACTTCTGCCCTACAACAGGAAATTCTCTAGTGATCATTTTTAGTTAATTTTTCTAGTCTGTCAGCCAAGGAAACAGAGGAGAAATTTAACCTGTGGTTTTGGTTTTCTTTTTCTCCCAGTGACCTAGAGTATGCACTAGTCCTCTTTCCCAAGAATATTACCCAGACCATGTCCTCAACAGCTAGAGAATGCTTTAGGGGATACTTCTTTCTCCCAGCAAAGATTCTTTGGGGCCTTATTTTCTCTGCATGTAGGTCTAATCTTCAGCGGTGCTGTCATCCTCAGCTTGTGTTGTACAGACTGCAAAAGAGAGTAACAAACATGTTTCTGTCCACACTCTGATGTCTCTGATGTACTTCATCCAATTTAAACTATCACCTGCATCTTCTGGGTCTCTTTGCAAACCCCAGCACAGTTTCCTCAACAAAGATTTTTGTGAAGAGAATCCACAGACAGATAAATCAATGACTTGCCACCTACCAGGTTTTTTATAGCTAAGATTTGGGACTTAACAGTGAGAATGTGTTTCTTTTGTGCTGGAACCAGTGACCTGTATCAATATTGTAGGTGAAATACTGAAATTCATTCGAAAAGGAGTGAGGACGTAAAATGGCTTAATGAGTATCAGATATCTAACCTGATCAGTTGTGATCAGCAGAGAGGGAGACACTTGTGAAAAATCACCAGCTTGTATCTTGGCCTGAAAGACCCTCTCTCATGCCAGATTGTACTTGAATTGGCTTCTTTCACTCTTGAAAAGAAAAATCAGGCCTGGAGAGACAAAAAGCTAGAGTCCATTTAGGGACTGCACAGAGGACCACTGTGCCATTTGTTTTCTTGTTAAAGGCTGCCTGTCCTTGGGAGAGTGGCAGTGGCTGAGAATGGAAATGTTTATATAATCTGGCTACATCTTTAATGAAGGTAGACACTGAAAGGCTGATGCTGCCTCCTTGGAGAATATGTTTGAAACATTAAACGCAATGCGAGAATGTAGGATCTATCTCTCCTTCTGCTCCACTCTCACGGGAACCTGGTGGAGCAGTGCCTTCAGCTCTGGGGCTCCCAACATCAGAAGGATGTGGAGCTGTTGGAGTGAGTCCAGAGGAGGCCACAGAGATGCTGCGAAGGCTGGGGCAGCTCTGCTCTGGAGCCAGGCTGAGAGAGCTGGGCTGCAGCAGCTGGAGAAGAGAAGGCTCCTGAAGGGGACACCTTAGAGCAGCTCCAGTGCCTAAAGGGGCTCCAGGAAACCTGGAGAGGGGCTTTGGACAAGGGCCTGTAGGTGTTCGAGGCCAGGTTGGACACAGGGGCTTGGAGCAGCCTGCTCTAGTGGAAGGTGTCCCTGCCCATGGCAGGGGTTGGAACAGGGTGAGCTTTAAGGTCCCCTCTAGCCCAAACAATTCTATGACTGCGTGATAGTGACAAGCAATAAAGCATGAAAAAATCCCAGTGTATTAGATGTCATTACTGGATTCTTTTTTGATGTTGGTTTTTAATATGTGTTCCTATTTTTAGAGTTTTATTCTGACTCTTGTAATAGCAACCATTCCATTTTGGTATGAGGTCTTTTCTATTAACAGTGATCAAAGTGAAATATTTCATTTGAGTTAGAAAAAGAGACATTTGAGATGAATGAGGTTCTGCTGTATGTGGCGAGTTGAATGTTTCTGATATACGATCTGACTTACAAAGTTGGAAAATTAATTGCATAAAGCAGTTAATTTCTAAACAGATAATAAATTCATATTAGCATTAAAAGTTTAGAAAACAAGTTTGAATCTCTTTCAAATACATTACAAACAAATACTGTGTGTGCTATTAAGGCTTATAAATAATTCTTTGGTGTTTGTCTGGTTTAAAACCCAAACTGATACTTTGTTTTCTTAAGAACAAGCTGACATCTCTAAGAACTACACAATTCAAATATAGGGCTGCTTTATTTAAATGTGAAGAGGTTCACTCTCTTAATGTAGAAGTCAAGCTGTCTTTCTGCCTCTGATTAATTTAGGGATAAACCCAGGCTGTTGATGTTCTCTAGAAGTGAACAAACTGAGCACGGAACCATGTTTTGATTTAAAAACCCCTCTATTAAGGATTGTATTTCCTTAAGTGGTTTTGCCTGTCTCTTGCTTTGACTCTTGTGTTGATCAGAAGCAGGCTTTCCTCTGGTCTGATTTCTTCAGTCTTACCAGGTACCAAAGATGTAGAGAATGAAGAAAGGGGTTAAACTGCAACCTGTAAATATAATACTTTGTCCTCTGTACTTTGGCATTATACTAACGGTAGGTACTGTAGTACATTAGAGGCATCTTTTAAAGATTTTTTTCATTTAAGGGGCTGTCTGTCCTTTTGTTGAGCCTCATAGTTGGGTAGCTCACATCTGTTTGTACATATTATTTTAAAAGAAAATTCAATTTACGCTCAAACAAGCTCTGTTTTTGAACATTAGGTTTGTTGAACTTCCATCCCATAAGCTCTTCCAGGTCAGCCCAATTAAGACGTCTTTTCTCCATTGACTAGTGGTGTCTAGGACAAGTGTAGTGAGTGTCTTTTCAATAAGCAGAATTCCTTCTCATGTCATCAGCCCTTTTAATTTCCTGAGTAAGCTTTTGCATTGTTGCCATGGGACCTTGAAACAGCCTGCAGGTGGGGAATGGTACTCCCAGGCTTAAATCCATTTCATGAGGAACATTAACATTCTATTATGTTAATTAACATTAATATGACTTACATGGCTTAAGACCTATCTTTGGGTTTAGCTGAGCTCTAGGAATAATTTAAAAGATGAGCTATTATTCCCATTGGGATCTTGCCTTCAAATCCACTAAAGGCAATGGGTGTCCTTGAACTAGCTAAGGCAGCTCTGAATCAGGAGGTAGTTTCAGATCTGCTTTCTTGGCTGTCCCTCTGCTGTTCAGTCTGCTTTGTGACAACGTCTTTATACTGGGCTGTATATCAGTGCCATGCAGAGCAAACCTCTTAACTTCCCTTTTGCTGTTCTGGACCATAAGGCAATGAGCCATGTGTTTCTTTAGACGATCATATGAAGCTTCAGTCTATTTTTAGGGCAGTCTTGTTGCCAGGAATAATTTCTGGGACTTTTGATTTCAGTGGTGGATTATGTGATGATGTGAATGACTAAAATGGATATTTTAAAATATTTTTTACTGACTTAATGTTTAACAGATTAACACCTCTGTAAAGTTACATTTAAAAGCAGCTTCATATTTCCTATCTATTTTGTATTGGTGACTGACACCATTGAGGGCCTCAAGGCAAATGCTGTGGCTTTGGTTTCAAAGCCCCAAGTGAGCAATAAGTAGGTTTAAGTCAGTACATTCAATAGATGAACTGTAAGATGATGAAGAGACCACAGCTAATAAATTTCATGCAATCTGTTTCCAACTTCCATGCAAATATTTTTATTTAATCTTTGGTGTTCTGCATAAAGTGACCCAATATGTTGACCTCTGTCACTCTAAGTGATGCTCCATCTGAGAGTTAGAAAGTGAATTGATTTCACTTCAGTCATGTAGTAAGCCTATGTCTGAGCTCTAGCCTACTATATTGACACTTGTAAAACCCATTTAAGTAAATCAGAGCGGGTATTTGGGTATTCTTCCATTTTCCTATAGGTTGATGGAAGAACAGTTTGGTTTAATACCTCAGTAATTTATTTTGTCATTACAGACAGCTGTAAAAATGATCGGTAGAAGCAATGTTCTTTGGAAGAATCACTGTGGTTATCAACGTTTGGGTAGCTTAATCATCAAATTCATCAGGTTTAGTAGGTTTAAATGTATAAATTCCTTTTAGAATGCATTGACTGTTTAGCTGGTTGCTTTTTGAAGTATTTGAGTTTGTAAATAACTCCACGGTATTTGGATTTGCACAAAAGCAAGGGTGAAAAGGCCTAGAAGGATGTTTTCTTCAAAACTGTCTTTAATAACTGTACATTCTTTTCTTCACCTAGATACAACAATGGTGACGCATATGATGGTCAAGTGGATTCTAAAAGGGCTTATTCTGTTTTCTCTGCTCAAATCTACTCTGTCCCTAAACCCAGATGATCCAAATGTTTGTAGTCATTGGGAAAGGTAATGCATAACATGCTGTTTCAGACCTTTACATAGAAAAGGCAAAATAAGAGCCATGATTTGCTAAATGCCACCCTGCCTCACAAAAGAACATGGATTTGCATGACAGAAATAGTACTTCTGAGCACCTTTGAGGATTTGGGTCATCCCAAAGAATTGATTCTAACCACATACCCCTGTGTTACGTGTTTGCTCAGTTGTGCTTTGGAAAGCCCCTCCATGGTCTCAGCTAGAGCACTCCACAAGTTTATTTTTATGTATCATGGAGAGACCTAGAGAAACGGTGGCCTTGTTCTGTATTGCTTTTTTCTGGTTGTGGTCAAGCAGGACTGTTAGAGGTTTTGACTATTTTTAAGCCCTTCCTGCTGCACCATGCAGGTTTATTCTGTATGTCCTGAACTTTGTGACTCTATCTGCCAAATTTGTGTCAGCATCAAAGAATACCTACATGAAAGCACAGAGAACTAAAGGCCCTGGTAATCTTGTTCTCTCTATTGTTACAATGTCCTTATCCTAAAAGTGGGTCTGTGCAGGACAGTTCTTATGAGTACATAGAAACCCACCAGCTTTGATAGGGTTCACATTCATGCAGGCTCTGTTTGCAGAGGCTAAAGTTCCTGTACTCTTAAGCTTAACCCACTAAATTTCCGGTTCTGTGGTTTAGTTTCACACAAATATGAATTACTGTCCACTTTAGCAAAATAAACCCCTTTAACAAAAGCAGAAATGTACTTATGTATTAATGACACTGTGGTTTGATTTTAGAGGTCTTAAAGAATTGTTTGCAGGTTTGCTTGCAACTGCAAAGCAGAAACTAGAGGGAAAGGATTTTGCAGTCTGTGTTGTGAGGTGAAGTGCATTCAGAGCACAGGAATAAAGTATTGATTTTGTCTGAAGATAGTCAGCAGCCCAGAGACCCAATCAAGGAGAAACAAAAATTAAATACCAAAATTGATTGGTTGTACTGACCAAGATGACTTTGTTACTTAGATGTTAATAAATCAAAGGGAAAAGATTGTTAGAGCAATTGCTGGGTAACAACCAGGATCATAAAATAATAATCAAGATTTCTGAGTTTACTGCTTTGTGTTAATAAAGAGCAATGTAAATATTTTACATTTTGCTATTAGTGGCAGTAAAATCATTATTGTCGAACCCAGCAAACTGTGACAGAGGGCAAAAGCAACATCTTGTAGAATCTTGGCTTGTCTAGAAGGGGCATGACAAGCAGGGCAGTAATGGTCCAGTCTTCGATTTCAAGCCAGTCAGACCCTCCAAGCAAATATTTTGGTATTACCTAAGGAGTGCAATCTCACAGGGCTTAATCACATCAGCAGTCCCACTGACAGGAAGGAAATCACTTGGAGGATTAAAACAATCGATATAATGAATGACTTGGAGAGTCTAATTCCTGGGTCTCAACCCTGCCTAGAATGATTTCAGTATCATTCTCCAAAGATATTGTAGATCTGATAAAGTTGAGCTTGTTTCTAGATCACAGCCTGAGATTATGAGTCGCTTGGGCAGTGCACACACTCACTATAGGGCAATACAGTGTTGTAAAATGACTGGCACTAACAAGACCATGAGATTTGTGTTCCTGTATCATGTGAGGAGCCTGGATACTCTCAATATAATCATAGCAAATAACATAGTACCTGATACATGAGTAAGTAGTGTTTTGGGAAGGAGATTAATGAATTCTTAGAATTGTTGGAGCTCTGTGATTTCTAACAAACTTGCCCAGTTTTGGTTTCTATCCATTCATTTCTATGAAGAGAGCTAATCTCATTCTAACTGTATGTTCCAAATCTAGATACCAGTTAACTCACTTAACAATTTTCACATAGTTCTGAGGTTATTTCTGCTACAGATTAAAAGAATTTAATTTATGCAGCAGAAAGAGAAACATTCTTCAACATCTTTTATAGACCATTTGATTGGTGCTCCCAATAGTTGAAGTAGTGGTGCTGCTTCATCCTAAAATGACGTGTGAGCATCCCATCATGCTGGCAGTATGCAGCAGTGCTAAGTTAATACAAACTCTAACTAGAGTTTTGGAATACAAGCAAAAATTGACAATCTTAGGCAGGAAGACAACTGAGATGTTCTAAAAACATGGTGCTTTCCTCTCTTTTAAAATGTGCAGCATTAAGTAAACCAAATACTGTTTTCACCTTCTAAACTACCACGAATTTAGTCCCTTTTCAGGAAGAGAATGGTTTGTTACTCAGACTGAAATCGCTATTTCAGTTGTGGAGCCAAAGTTAGCAGCATTGCCAAAATTTTCAGGAAGAGCTGTGGTTGAAGGAAGCTCTTTTCTGGTTTTTAATAGTGCCCAAAGTTTCTGAAATTATTGATTTATTTCTTTTCATACTGGAGTTAGATGAGTAGCATGTACAGGGAACTGAAGCTTTTCAGGTTGCAACAAACAGCCTTTCACTTCCTTTCTCTGTCTATTCCTAGCTACGCTGTGACAGTCCAGGAGTCTTATGCTCATCCTTTTGATCAGATCTATTATACAAGATGTACTGACATACTGAACTGGTTCAAGTGCACCAGACACAGGTAAGAACTAATCCCCAGATATTTTAGTTTTGTTTTGCCTTTTTCTTTCCTCACATACTTTTTATTTATGCAGATTTTTGTGGTACTCTAATGTATGGAAAGCACAATAGCCAGGGTGTTTGGCATTCTAGGAGCATTGATTGAAGTAGAGAGATTTTTGCCTGAAATCTGGGGGAGATCAGTGGTCACCAGTCCCTTACAGGACCATTCGGGAGTACGCCTCCTTGCCATTCACCCTTCCTTGTGACTGGAAGTGATAATTGCATGACCACACATGAACAACTATTTTTTCCAAGTGATCAGTGCATGTCCAGGTTTATGGTAAGAAGTCCCTGCAGCTCCTAAATCTTGAAGAATCAGGTACTTCAGGGTTAGTGATAGTTATGAATGGATCCGTATTTGAAATACTGCACCCAAATCTGTATTGAATATCTGGTAAAACAAGGATGGATCCATTCCTAGCACTGAATGACAGCTGATACCAAAAGTTAGTTTTTCCCAGGCTCCGAGATGCCACTATTACTTAGTTCATTCTGATTCCAAGTAGAAAAGTATCCCACAAACATCCACCAACATTTGAAATCTTTCAAGGGAGTTTTAGCAAGCTAATTGGTACCTTAACTCTCAGTAGCAAAGAGGTCATTCAGCACCAGCCCAGTCTGACTGTGGGTTTTGCTTTTTAGCTTCTGTATTCTGATGTATGGAATTGAACAGGGATGCAGAGCTTTCTGCACTGCTGTGTAGACTGGAGTGCAGCAGAGCAAATTTGATCAGTTTATCTAACATGAGGGATGATAGATTTTGTTCAGTCTAGGTATTTTCAGATAAACTAACGTGAACAAAGCTGTTTTGAAGTGTTTACTGTTAAATATTCTCTGATAATTATTCCTTTTCTAATGTAGTATCGATGCTAACACTATGAATAAGTCTAGAGAAGCTACAGAATACTTAACACTTTTTCATTTCTGTAGGACTACATACTGTGATGGGGAAAACATGCTTTAAATACTGCACTGGGACTATAATGGCATTTTGCAAGACATTAGTGCTTTGGAAGGGTTAGGAAGTAGGAAGAAATCACTTGGGGTTAACTTTCCATTTTGTGTAGTGAGAGCAGTTTCTGTCGTGGTAATGGCTTGTGTAGTGCAGTGACACAGTGGAAGATTCTGCTCATTCCACTGGTGATAGCTGACATTGCTGATTTGCAGAAATGAATCATCTGTCCTTGCTCTTGCTTTGGGACTGGGGAAATGGTTTAAGATAACAGTCCTAGGATGAGTTCCAGTGATTGACTGGCATGAGTACTGTGTTTATAATACAAGTTATATTTCAAGTTTCAAAACAAGTATTGATTTTTTTTTTATTGTGGCTTTTAATATCAAAAGCTTTCATGCATTTTAAAATAATTATCGAATGCTATCCTTACTATAATTTAACACAAATATAATTCCAACAGTAGGCATTGATTTTCTATATTGTCAAATGGCTTTCTGTCTTGCCATTTAGAATAAGTTATAAAACAGCCTATCGAAGAGGACTAAGAACTATGTATCGGCGAAGATCTCAGTGTTGCCCTGGATATTACGAAAGTGGAGACTACTGTATACGTATGTACAGAGCTTTGCTTCAGATCTGACAATTACAAGTACTTTTTGGAGGAGCTGTAAATTAAAGATGGATTGCAGTAGCAATATTAAAGGCTGATTTTCAGAGCTGCTCAGAACCTTTGGGTCCCACTGATTTCAGTCAGAATTGCAGATACTGAACAGTTCAGGTCATTTCAAGTATGTGCATTTTAAGTACCTAAGCAAAATTTTGCTGAAATCATTGGGGAGGTTGTTAATCAAGTTCCTGAGTGCTTTCTTGAATCAGGCATTACTTTGGGGAGTAATTTATGCAAGCATGCACTAATGTTAAAGAATTAGGGGAACTAAAACCACACTTATGAGTAAACTGTCATAGAGTTTATTAAGCAGCGTAAAGTTTCTGCCTCTTAACTTGGAAAGTTCTTCAGGTACAAACAATTAAAATCTCACTGCGCTTCACATGGTTCCTGCCAATGATTTTGTTCTTTTCAAAGCTTCACAAATGTCAGAAGAACTTTGTCCTAACTGCACTGTGTAAGTAAAAAGCTCTGGACTGTGTTAGGTCAGTCTGAGTGGGACAGAAAGCAAAATGGATCTTTCAACAACACCTAAAAGCTTTATTACTTAAAAATGTCCTGTACATCAATGTTGTGTGTTGTCAGCATTGCAGCTTTGCTCAGGAAGCGGAGCTGGGGATGTCTTGTCTACATCTTGTTAGAATAGGATTATGAAACAAGAAAAGCACAAGGAGGTTTTGATGAGCATCAGAATCCAAATTTTATAGACAGGTTTAGAATGCCACAGAATAATTTAAAAGTTAAAATAATACAATTATCCAGCTAACTTTATATATCTTGACACAATGCTTAAAGCTATTTGTATCTAGTTGTATTGGTGTTTTTCTCTGAGTACCTATATTGTGCTTATATTGTAATATATGAGCACCTCAAGAACATGAATAGACCCTAATTTCATTTTAAATGACCTTTATGCCAAACAGTTACTTTGAAGGGGCTTTGGACTCTGCAAAATTACCAACCCTTTGAGATAAGGCTGGTAGAATTAGACTGATTTTACAGCGGGAGTAATCATTCGATCTTTTGAAGTGTGAAGTGCTGTTACTCAAGTTCTGAATAACATTTAACATGACCTATTGCTGAAGTCCTTCCTGTGTTAAGTGTGTACTTACCTTTAAACTCCTCAAGGGTCAATACCATTTCAGCAGTTGTTCCACATTCTTTTATTACCAACTTGAATTTTGTGACTCAAAATCCTGTCCGGCACAGAACATATTTATTTTCACTTTTCTCTCTGCAATCTATCGATGGATGTTATTTTCTGGATTTTAATTGCCATACTGGTTGCAATGACAAGAGATCTCTGCAGAGGTTCTGATTTTATGAAGGTATTAGCATTTATTTTGAAGTGCTTTTTGGTTAGTATTAATCCTTAAGAGTCCTGCTGCTGCCCGACAAATATTGTGGAGAAAGAACAGCATAGACCATAAACCAAAGTTCTGCTAATGCAGAACAGACAGCAGGTATACCTGGTCAGACCTGGTGTGTGTTTGGAACAGTGCAGGTTATATTTAGGTTCACATGTGCAGGAGTCAGGTTCTTACACTGGATGATCTGCATGGTCAGAAATGTGAAGTGAATGCCTCAGGGCCATTTTCTATCTATCGTCCTCCCTGGGAGATTTGAACAGCAAGTGCTGCTGAGAGAGAAATGATGTAAAGGAAGAAGTTCTCCATCATGATTGATTCTAGATACTTGGTCTTACTGCTTTGATACAAGAGGCCACATAGGAAAACCAATCAACCAACCAAAAAACCTGATTAAAACTCTCTGACACTGCAACCAACAGTTTGAAGGCACAATATTTTGCTAATGTGATCCTTTTAATGTCATACCTCCTGTTTCTAACACATCAAGCCCTTGTCCCATTAGTTTTGTTTTGTTTTTCCACAACATATTCCTGTGCCAATGAGCAAGTTCTCGCATTCGTCATTCTTTGCAGTCAGCGGCGAACTCCATTTTCATTCCTGGTGGCACCTCCCTGATTTTGCGTTTCCTTACCTTCTCTTTCCCATTTGTTTCTTTTCTTTAAACTGATACTTTCTGCTGTTGCCTACCAAGGTAGTCTAGCATTTCTGTCCCACGTTCCTCCAGACATGTCCAGTGCCTGCTCCTTTAATGGCAGCAGCTACAAGAGGGAGGTCAGGAGACACCATCAAAATCATCCCATTTGCCTGTGCTGCCGTAGGGTGGCACAATTCAAGATGAGCATCCTTCTGCTAAGCCCCACTGACACAAAGGAAAGGAAGCTCCAGCCCTGCAGAGAAGGTTCTGCAAACCCAGTCAGCCCTTTAAAATCTATTCCATTAGCAATCATGGAAGCCACTACAACATGGGGAGGAGAGAATACATCCCGCAGTGAGCCTGATGATCAAAAGAAAGTTTGATTAAAAAACATTGTGTAGATTAAAGGCTAATTGGTTCTTCTTTCATTAATAGCAGTCTTTATTTCTTGCAAAAGTTAAATAGCTTTGTAATTAACAGTGACATGTTTAGACTAGAGAAGGCTGAGTTTAAATCTCTATTAATGACTGTTTCTTGGATTTTAAAGCAGGAGTGAAGGCTTTCAGCAGCTGTTTTGATCTTTTCCCTTCTCATTTATTATTTTGAAAGGAATAGCAGATATACAGTTTTATCTTTGTCCTCCTGTTGGGACTTACTAAGTGAATTTGGTCTAAGAAAATCTACCCTCAGTTCTATATAATCAGGATGACCCAGAGCTTCTTGCTCTGCCACTCTGGTGTTTTCTTTGCCTTTCTGAGATCTAGATATGCTGCTGCCTCAGAAAATGTGGAATTCAGGCACAGGGTCAGGTAATTTAAATTGTTGACTTGTAAATTATACACCTGGCCAGTTCGTTAGCACTTAGGCTAAGCAGTTTTGGGCTATGAAATTGTCTTTGTGCCTATAAAGGGCTTGGAATGTCTTGGGGTTGTAATGGTATTCCAAAAATTCCACTTGAAAAATGCTGCAAATGCACATCTGCATATTTTTTCCATTGATGTCTTCAAAATGGTTGCTTCCATTCTGGTAGTTTTGCAAATTGATTCCCCTTCTCTGAATGTTCTTACACATGACATAGCTTTTCACTGAGCTGTCCCTGAAAACAAACAGCACAGGCTGGGTAGTAAATCAGAGCAACTGTGATTGCCTGTACTTTGTATGCTAAGGTAAGCTTTTGACAGAGCAAACGCGTAAACTGCAAAAAATCTTTTTTTTCTAAACCACCACAGGGTTCAACTGCCCTTCAAGGTTTTCATAAGGATGTTTTAAAATTGTATAGGCTGATTAGCATCTGTGGTAACTAAAGCATCTCCGACCACTTTGCCGGGCAAAAAACAGAACAAGAAAAGGAATATTATGTGGCTCTTCTGTAGTTCTTACCCACTGAGTAGATGGTAATGGAATACTTCCCTTTAAGAACATGTCAGGTGGAAAGATCCCCTGTGTACTAAATGGGTACACTTTTGTCTGAGAGACCAATGCTTTGTTCAGGCTGCCCATTTTAAGCTTATTCTTGCACAACAGTTTTATATAAAAAAGATGTTTCTTCTAGGTAACAAAGGGTCAGAGACCCAAGCATCAGAGAAAAGGAAGACAGGACTGCAACATCTGTTTATATCTGAGTTCTTAGCAGAAAAAAACCACCATGAAACACAAAGTTGGGAATTCACCCTTTCTTCATAGATTGAGATATTTTAACTTTTAACAGTTTTACTTTTCACTCTCCTATCTCACCCTCTTCTTCTAATGTCTAAATCTATGCAATGCGACAGGATGTAATAATGACAGGATTAGTGATTAAACCATCTTATTGGTGCCATTTAGCTGCCATTCAAATCTGCCAAAATTCAGTAGAGTTATTGATTGACCATGGGTCTTTCCTTTCTTGGCCAAGATATTATTGATCTCAGATTGTTTCTCAACATTCAACTTCCCACATTACAATCGCCACAACCATCGTTCAGGGCTCCTTGACTTTGACAAATCTTTTTATAGAGAAGTTCTTGGTCTCACTGGTTGGATCTCAGTTTGTCACCTGGAGTGATGGTTCACTTGGACATTATTATATTTCAGGTAGTTATATACCCATCTTTTCAGCCTATGTCTGAAACCTTTAATGAATTTCAAAAACCAATGAGGAATGTTCTGTTAATAGCTGAGTTGGTGAAATTCTGCAAATTTAGGACCTGATTCTTTTCAGGATTTTAAATAATGTTTCATAAATTCTGCAATTCCAACAGACACACCAGCTTCGTAGCATGATGCATGCTTTGACTGCAGCAATAGGAACATTCATACCTCAGGACTGCGCTCCCGTTTACGAGGCTGCATGTCTCATGTAGTTTTTGTGATCTTTGAAAAGGCCACCTCATTGGAGCCATATGGCTGGGTTGTTAAACATCTGTACCATAGGAACAACAATGCCAGAGCTTCCTGCCATCTGGATGAATTACAATCCCTGCAATTCAATGTGTATCTTACAACAACACTGCAGTGGAGTGTACTTGTGATGAAAAGTAAAATAATAGCTTATGTGATCAGTGCAGAAGTTGTAACTCTGACAAATTGTTGAATCAGCGGCTTAAGCATCCTGAATATTCATAATATTTGTTCATATGTCAGATTTGCTGATTATTTTCACTTTGTAAGGCAGAAGCTCATTAACATTTTAGAAGAAATGTTGTTGTCCCCCTCCCTTCTTACCTCAATTTGAAATTCCTCATGGTCAGCATTCCTGTGGCTTGAAAATACATTGTTTGAAAACTGTTGGACTTAGGAAATATATTTTTCTTATCTTTATAGACACACATTAAAGCTGGTGCTTGCTGTAAGAGCCTTACTGTTACATTATTCAAGTACAGCATTCTGTACATCAATAATGCAACATAAATTAAGGGAAATGATCTGGCAGTACATAGATACTTTGTATCAGGGGACATTCCTTTTCTCTATCTGATTTGGGATGTATGAGTGCAAGAAAATGGTGTGGAAGGCCATTGTACATATAAGGTTATTAATTATACAGTTGAAATGACAGTAGGAGACTCTTTGAAATTTCTCCTTTTATATGCATTTGAGATGACTCCATCCATCTTTTTCCAGTAAAGAATATGGGGGAAAATAATTTAGGTCCTGCATTCACATCTGAGGGGATCTTGTACAGGAATTAAGAAATTCTTCTTCTAATAGTAGTAGTCGTAGTCATATTAGCAGCAATGTTCTTACCACTATGTGGTGACTGGGAGGAATCCCTGTTTTTTAGTGGATTTTCAGGTGAGTTGATGGGACAACAAGAGAAGGAGTATGCAACAGAACTGGTTATCTGCATTCAAATTCTGCTACCCTACTCAGGGTGTAACCTTGGAGCTGTGTACCAGTGTCTGATATCCCATTTTACAGAACACAACCCCATTTTACAGGCCACAGCTCTGCTAAGAGTAGAGGCCTTTGCTTATTCCTTCTAAGCGTCTTGGGAGGCAGGTGTACGTGGATAGGAAGAGGGAGAAAGCCTTACAAGTAGGTCAGCTCATTTTGCAGCATAGGTGAAGACTATTGAGTTACTATTTAGCCTAAAGATAATGGAGAGACCTCTTTGCTGGGAAGGTGTAAAACTCAGTTCTCATCTCCCATCCATCATTTTACATTTGCAGTCAGCTTCTGGATGCTGATGGATTTGCAAAGATGCTGGTGGGGAGTAGTAATGAAATAAAGGAAGGACTTCTGCAAGAAATGCAGTAGAAGGAGGAGAAACAAAATGTTCATGCAAATGAACGAAGGTCACATGAAGTTGGAAAGAAGGTATGCTGAAGATATATAATGTCTAAAAGGCTTAATAAATATCAGAGGAAAAATTACACAAGCATTATAGTTAGAAAAAGATTTAGACTGTTGTTAGTGTAGCAGTAAAGAAGCTTTTCTGGTTGCTTTAGGCAGTCTCAGTTGGATCAGTATAAAAGAATACCGGGAAGGTAGACACAGAAGGAGGCACTGGATCCAGAGCTGCTCTGTATTCATGGTAATGGACTTAGCAGGATCAGAAAAAGTACAAAAATCAGAGATGTGAGTTCATTGTTGAATTCAGAGCAAGAGCCATGCACAGTTTAGTCCATTAATTTGCCCACTTTTTAGCAGGTTGACCCCCAGGTGTGTAGATCAGCACAGACCCATCGTGTTGGAATGGATATCTTCAGTTATTCCATCCTCACTTCCAAATCTTCTTTAATGTCTTGACTCCCTTTGAAAATCTTCTTCCTCTTTCTGCTTTGATACAGCTCAGTGCTGTTAGTGCTAGTTTGCACTGATCTAGAGTGGCATGCAGGGCACCAGTGCTAATCCACAACAGCTTTATGGCTCAATCCTTCCTATGTTGCTGGTAGCCATTCACTTGCATAGATGTATAAAACCAAGATCCTGTACATGCCATATGTGAGCAAACCAGTTTTGAGGACATATACATACAGTACATTTGCCATCTATCGAATTATGGAGGCACAGAACTCCAGAAGACTTTTTCCCTCCAAAAGACTTAGTTCATTAATAGTCCATATGTGTGGTGAGCTGGGTTAACTTACTGAAATCAGTAGGGTCAGAAAGAAGATAGACGTGTAAAATGAAACATATGCTTAAAATTGAAGTTGTTGTCTTGACCACTCCTTTACATCCCTCTCCCATTTAATAGATTTATTTCCCTTGTACTTTGAAGACATTTTGAAGCCCAGTAGGAAAGGATGGGGAGATGGAGAGGAGAAGAAGTTACCTAAATCTAGATGGCCTTTAAGTTAAAGAGCTTCTGATGCACATTAAAAGTCTGAGATAACACCTTTTCCCACTTCTTTCCTATTGAGGCTTCCCCTGGCTGTGACCTTGCCCTGACCAGTTCCAGAGTTTTTGCCACGCATTAACTCCAGGTGTCTGGAAGCCACCAGTCAGATGGTGGGGACCGTTCTATGGCAGATTCCTTGCTGACTGGAATAAGGCATGGGCTCCAGTTACCCTCTTCCTCATTTCTAGGCATCTTATTAGATTGAATCTGTAAATAAAAATGAATCAATATCACAACAAGAATGCCTGAAGGGTGTACAATAGATTAATAGCATAGCCCAGTACTTGGGTAGCCACACTGGTTAACCCAGTGCCTGCTCACTCACTGAGCCACACAGCTGCTCTCGTTTGCTTCCACTGGTGGGACAGTGGAAAAGGAAAGGAAGAGTGAAAGAAAGAGGAAATTTGTGGATTGGGATTCAAAAATGTTTAATAAGGAAAAAAGAAGTGGAAGAAGAGAGAAAAATCCCAAAGGGAACATAGACGGCAATTTCAGGTTTGCAATAGAGTCAATCGGCAAATCAGTGTTCAGTTTTGGTTCCCTAATTGTTCTGAATGAAAGAAGATGATGATGATGTTGGCTGATAGCTTGAAAATCATCTGTTAATGCTAAATACTCTACTACAGTGTAAAAGTATTAATCAGATAGCCAAACCCAGCCATGGTCTAGAAACAGATACTCTTTGGCTGCTCACACAGACATTCTCTTTTTCTCTGTTACAAGATTATAGCATTTCACTTCATATTTGTGTATTGTTGCACATGCTTTTCACTTTGCTAAAGGTTTTTGAAAGCTCCTGAGGGAAATGTTTCATGAAACTTCAGTCCATTGCACGTTTCTGAATAATTTATCTTAAGCTCAGTATTTCTAACATAGGCATTCACTTTGGCAAACCTTACTTTCTCTGATGCTTTAAGTCAAGAGGTATTTTCAGTGTATTTAATCCCAAAGCTTTCCTTCTTTTTATCAAGATTTTTTCCTTGCTGAATACTATGATTTACTTTTATTACTGCCATGCCCAGAAATTCATGTGCAAACCCACTAAAGATAGCCTTACTTGAAAAAGCTTTCAAGTTAAGGTGTAAATGGAGTCGAATAAAGAGCTCTTTTTCTGATTAAAAATAAGAAACTGTCTGTGAAACACAATATAAGCAAGCTTGGAAAGAAATTAAACGTGGTATTCAGTATAACAAGCAACAAAAGGAGGCTTTTTGTTACAGCATTGTAGTGCACATCTAAGCTCTGCTGAAGCAAGTCACTGGTACTATCTTAGGATTTGCTATCATTACATCTGCATTGACAGGCATCATAGGTTAGGAAAATCTGGAGTTTAAAATAGAATTCCTTTTAATAGCATTATTAAAAGTATCCAAAATGATCTTTTTTTCCACCAAATACTGTATAATAGTTGTGTTTGTGCAAATGCTATATAACATTTACCTTATAGTAAAGGGTAGACATCTTCTGCAGCTTCTGACAATGTAGGTAGAAGTTTTTATTTCCAGCTCCCATCTTCTATTTTCAGGCAACAGTGTGAATCACAGGAATCAGAAAGTACATTTTACCTTATCTTATTAGTAGAAAGTTTCTCTAGATACTTAGACATTGCTAAGAAATCAGATTTGATCCTAAATCAGCTGATCTCCTGCAGTCTAGAGCTGGATACAGAAAAGTTTAGACTAGTGGCTTGGGATGAGAATCAGCCCCTGTAGTTACACAGCAATTTGTTTCCTGGGGTCTTTTTTGCAGTTCTTTTCCCTAAGTTGCTCTGAAACACATCACTATGGTTCCTTTTGAAATGTGAGAAGAGTCAAAAGTGTCTGAATTTAAATTTTCCGTCCCCAGTACTATTAGTGTAGCTTATTCATAACATGATCTTCAAACAGACTATACTCCTATCCCTGCTTTCATCAGGGTGACCTTCATTTGGAGTGTGTGGCTTGATCTTCAATGCAATCTGAAAAGCACTGGCCCTTTGGGGCCCATGCCATCCAATAGCCTGGCCTAGATGACAGGTTTGCCTTTAGAAATGTGTCCATATTCATCCTATTTTGGGGAGAAACAAAGAAAGGATTGTTGTTAGATCGGCTTGATGAAATTTGGAATAAGAATGAAGAAAGATTTTGTTTGAAAAATCAATAGTTTATTCAATGTGCTACAGGACTAAAATTTATCTGTGAGAATCAAAGTAATTTAGTTTTATCAGGTGTTGCACGACTCAGTAAAGTTAGCCAGAAGTATCATGCAGGCCAGATGTCTTTGTCTATCTGCTTTTGATCTTTTAGGACCAATTTTGAGGCACCCATCCTCACTCTGATACATGGCACATCGTCTCTGCTACGAATATCAACCAGCAGTGGAGCTGTGTCATTTACTGACAGAAAATAGAACTTTCTTGGCATGAGACCCGCAAGTCGGTAATCAAAGAACTATGAACATGCAGCAATGGTACCAGATCCAAAAAGAAATATTTCACAGGAACAGTAGCATTGAATTTGTACACAAAGAAATTCACTTCATGCCCTGAGGGGGGTAACCTGTAGCAAAATATGCAAGTACTGTAGTTCTGAGGTGATTCCAGAGAACCAGGTGAGATGGCTTGGTTATTTTACTGGGCTGTTTAGGCCGAAGTCCTGCTCATGTCTTTCACTGCTGTAGCACTTCTGGGAGTCTTCCCTTCCTCACCTTGCTCAGCTGTAGGGCACTGTATGTTCCTCCAGTCTTTTTATGATGGAAATGTTTGCTTATTTCTGACTTCCCACTTTTAGCTAGTTTCTAATTTTGTGCTTTCCAACCAGCAGCTCACTTTCCATTCCAACACAACCCCTGGAGAGGCCAGATTGCAGATGAAGGTATCCATACTTCTGAGTTGAGAACAGTCATTGCTTCAGCAGTCTGTTGAGTGTAGTTTGATAGTAACTGCCATTACAGGTGGTTTGGTAGACCACGTTACGCTTGCTCGTCTTCTGGTAGGTTTGACTGCTTCTCCATATGTTGACAGGAAATCTGCAAGGGCCAGGGATCTTGGGTACAAGCTTCTCCTCTATTCACAGAATCCTAGAATGGTTTGGATTGGCAAGTGCCTTAAAGCTCATCCAGCTCCAACCCCTGCCACGGGCAGGGACACCTTCCACTAGAGCAGGTTGCTCCAAGCCCCTGTGTCCAACCTGGCCTCGAACACTGCCAGGGATGGGGCAGCCACAGCTTCTCTGGGCACCCTGTGCCAGTGCCTCAGCACCCTCACAGTGAAGAACTTCTGCCTAAGAGCTCATCTCAATCTACCCTCTTTCATTTTAAAGCCATTAAAATGGCCACTAAAGCCATTATTCCCCAGCCTGTCAAGAATTTCATTCCTTCAGGTGACAAAACCCAATTCCCCTAAGGTTAAGAACAGAATGATTGGGGAATACTTCCACTGCTTTTGGTAGAGGAGAATTGCTTCTTCCATTTTCTGTCCTCAAAAAACCAGGACCCTCTTGCTGACAAATACAATTTGACTACATTTAGTTTTGGTCGAGTGAGGTCTGCTAGATCATATACAGAAAGAGTGAAAGACAATGCCTAAGAGTAGATGTTAATAATTCTACATTACTTAGAAAAAGATAGTAATGCTGTTTTTAAAGGTGCAATATAAAGCACAATTTGCAGAGGAATAATCATTAGGTTTGCTGGTTGGATGAATCAAGTTCCAGTAGAAAATTAACCAGTGCAAATGTATTTCCTACAAATTGCTGCAAAGAGTTGGTCAATTTACCGAAGTGGGATGAGTAGACAGAGGGCACAGGAGGGGAAAAGCTTTCCTGGGTCATAGATTCTGCTCTGCTGATTCAGGATCTCTCTTAACCTCATTAAGAGTTTGAACTAGTGATAATGATTGTTTTGAACCCTGCAGTGAGGCAATGGGAAATCGTTTACCACAAAAAGTTAAATGCTGAAATTATGCCACAGAATAATATTGTATTAGAACATTGATCAGCAGAATTGATCTCAGCAGAAGTCTTTCCTTTCAACATGGTAGAATGCAATGATTCTTTCTAGTTGAAGCAATGGCAGAAAAATATATAAAATCAGTTGCAGGCTTTACATGATCAACCATTATCGATATTTAGCTCCAGAGATCTCTTTGGGCTCAGATTCACTTTCTGTGGTGGCAGTGAGAAGGACTGAGCCTTAACCATGGCAAGTGGTTTGGGAGTGTGACTTTACCTTATAGTGATCAGGATTTCACCTGAAGGTGGAATTTCTCTCTTCACCCCACAGATCAAGCCAGGGTACTTGTATCTCATGATCCCTATGGAACACCGGGGATGAGCAAGAGACACCCTGTGTGGTCTGTCATCTCTCACCTCATGTCTGAGGTCTTCCCTTTCTGTGTGACACTAGTCATGAATCTGTTGGAATCAGGCATGAAACAGGTATTTTGCCTTCATTGCAAAATTCACCTAGTTCTGAAACTTACCTCCCTCGTGCCTTTGCAAGCATTCCTCTTGCCAGAGCTGTGTTGTGAATTTATCTAGAGACTCACAGATCAGTGTTGCATTTACACAACCTCGTAACCTGTCCACTTTGCAGGGCAGATGCACTTCAGTGCTCAGAGTCCTGCCTTCCCAACATTCCTTTTTTGTCCTTTTGAAGTACTGCAGAGCTCTTCAGTTACGTTCAGCTTCCTGACCCCAGTTCTGCTCTTCTGACATTTGCTGCTACTAGGAGGCTGCTTTTCAGCTCTCATTCAGACATTATCAAATGGTAACTACTATCTCCCCTTCCCTCTCTCTACAAAAGCAGATGAAGCCAATGGGGCATAAAAATGATACAAAGAGTCTGCTAAATGTGCGACTCCATCAACCTCTCTTTTCACAGGGCTCTAACCTTCTCCTCTATTACAGTCACTGGCACTATTTCATGGTCACTCATGCGATGCCATTCCCATCTCAGGGAAGTGCTGCTCCAGCTCAGCTGTTCCTCAGAACCAACCAGACTGCAATTCCAAAAAGTGCTCCACCAGTCTTGCTTTTCTGAGGGCACACAGAAAATGTGGCACCTACCTCGACCTTGCCCTGGCACAGTCTGTTTCCCAAGCTGCTCCTTAGAGTAAGACCTACAGCAGACAATAGACCACAACACAGACTAAACTAGATTCTCATCAGTGCCAGTTCCTCGAGTAAGCAGGAAGCTGAGCATCCCTCCTGTGAGAGACCTGAGAGTCTGAAACACTGAGGTCTGGCTGGAATTGTTCTAAAACCTGTAATCTAGCCCATGTCATCTGCCTGGGGCACTTAGCCATGAAAAGAGCATGGGAGACCCTGTGTTCACCTTCACATTACTCATCAGAGCCCCACATCGCCATTTATCTTGTACTAGAAATCTGAGCTGAAACTATCTTAGATTTGATGCTTATTAACAAATCTTCACCTCCTGGCAGATTCACTTAGGGATTTACTGATGTTTTGTCAATGATGACACTGATGTATGTCAGATTCTGCTCCTGGGAAAAGGCAAATCCTCAAAATGTGTCTCCTCAATTCTTTTACCTCAGACATTCACAAGCCATCTCTGGCACAGCCTACTCCCAAGCTTTGGCAGGGCATCAAGACTGAGGATAACACAACCTAGCTGCTACCTTCCACAGATCAATATCTCACTGAGGCAATGGTCAGAGACTCCCCATGTCCCAGACAACACAAAGACCATTGATTCTGTTCTGATTGTGTAGATGCATAGCCTCTAATTCCAAATCTGCAGGAAAAGGAGTTGATGTTGCAACCCATTGCTATTATATGAACTACATCAGTCTTATCTTTCCTTTGCTCACATTGATCTCCTTGGGTTTGTATTTTTTGCTATTAGTTTCATCAGATACCAAGAGGGAGATGAAAAACAAGGTTTGCCATACCCTGAAACAATAAATTCCTCAAATCCTCAGCAGACTTTGAGATCTCTTTATATCTTTATGAATTAAAGTTGCTGCACCCTGCATTAAAGTGCTATCCAGGGTCTATAAATTAATGAATGTATCTTGAGTGATGACCATAGAAACAGACATTAAGCAATGCAAAGAACTATTATCCAGCTTCATTGGAACAATTATCCAGGAAACCATCTAATCAGCATGATTCCTGACGGAAAGGCAGTGATTTACAGAGGGAATCTTCCGTTCCACAAGTAAGCAATAATCTAAGAATGAGGAAAACCCACCTTGATGCATTAGCTGTAGTCATCTTTCTTCCACTATCAACCCTCCCTTCTCTGAGCACATCCTAAGAAAATCTAGCCAAAAGCTGACTCCAGACTTGTCTAAGGAAGCCAATATTGTAGACTCAACACAACCTGGATTTAGGGCAGTAGATTAAGATGGAAACTCCAGAGTGGCCCTGGGTGGAATAGATTCCTAATGGATAAGGGACAAGCATCTTCTTCATCTTTTTTCATCTTCTTTGACCTCTCTGCATTATCTGAAACCACTGGCCATGAGATAACTAGTGGTTCACCTGAAAAAATCATTTTTTCCCCTAAAAGTGGCACAAGGGACTGGAGGAATGTGCTAAAATGACCCAAGTTGTTCCAGGGACAGATATTAAATAGTGAAGGAAAACATCATTTTGTCCATTAAGCTTCTGCTCTATGTAGTCCAACACTGTCAAGCTGTCCTGGTTTCAGTTACACCACGACACAAGCATAGGGCAAACTGTTAGATTACCTGTAATCAGAATACTAGCAATGTAACAGTAAAATACATAGGACTACCTTTGGTTTACAGCAAACAAATGGTATTGGTCAGAGTCTGGGTGAGATCAGAGGATAGTGAAGAAATACAGGCACAAACTACTTAAGATAGGGCAGGAGAAGAAAAGTATTTGGAAGAACTTGCAGTCCTGGGGCAATGTCCTTGTGCTACATGTGCAGTCACAACAGACCCGTTCATTTTGCATAGAATGCTCTCACATAGTTGCATCTGTATCTTCTTCTAGCAATGTTTTCCTTTATTATAATGTATCTACATTTATTTATGCTTTCTGTCACCTCCTGACTGCAATCAGGGCAGAATCCCTGGGCAGAAAGCCCACAGAGCCCAGGGAACTCCAGCTTGTACAGAACACTCCAGCAAGTCTCTTCAGCAGCTCACACTGCTATGAATGAGTGCAGTTCATGAAGCCAGAATCCTGCTTTCTACACTGGCTTCCTTTAGGCTTTGTAGTTACAGTTCTCTTTGTTTCAAAGATATTTTCCTTGTCTGACACCACAAAGTCCCACCAGCTGAAGTGGGAAATAGATGGAACGTGCTGGATCAGTGGCTGTGATCTCCTCTAGGTTCACCACTGCAAATGCCACCACATTTCATCACAAGCACAACACATGCGGGTCATTCCATACTCATTCCCACAGAATGAAACTCTTCTCCAAATGCATTTTTACCTTTACAAAAGAGTCTGAGAAGGTAATTGTGGCAGGTGTTAGTTACGTTGTGCAATGGATTAAAAGAAGTTAATGGATTGATAACATGGTGATGAGCAGGGTTAAACCCTGCAAAGTTCTAGTTTGGGTCCATACAGAGGAATGCAGCATGAAGGAAGACAGATAATCCAGCCGTGGTGCCCCTCAGTTGAAGTAATTCTGCAATAAAAGTATTCTCCAGAAGAGTCTGCTCCACTTAGCAGTGTACTCCTCAACAGCAATATCCTGGCTGTTTCATCCCTTTGTAGATAAGAGGAACAGACAGCCCATTTAATGCACCTAGATTCAACTTCAGGACAACAATTAAAAAATAAGTGCTAGTGTTAGAGAAATCTATGCAGTCATTTCAGGTGTGAAAAGAGTGTAATCTTTAGGTCTATTTCCCTGAGGATTGACCTTATATGTTAAAAAAAGCACTGTTTGTAATTATAAAAGAATTGATAAGCATCAAATGAATCGTTGCAGTACCGTTTTGTTGACTGTATCCCATGCTAAGGAGCAGTTGCTGTGTAACCTTGAGTATGGCCAAATAACTCATGCTGAACGCATCCCTATGAAGATGGCATTTGGCAGGGCTTTGATGTAGGTCATTTTATTACCAGCCTGCATCAAACCATGAACTGATCTTCAACTCACGCCAAGAATGCTAATAATAAACTGATCAATGAGGTGCTGGATTGTTCAAGAGAATTGGTCAAGGGAAAATGCAGACAGAAAAAGTCTGGAATTCCAAAGGTTGAATTGCTTGGCTGGGAGGAATTATATTCCTTGCATTAGTGCAAGTTTTCTTTACTCCAGGGGCCTTTAGCCAAGTGTTGAACAGGACAGTGTCAGAAAGCATACACTTATCTTTATTTTTCTTGACCTTTATGTGCAAGTAATTTTTATAGTTCCATTAACTAGTAAGATCATTTGCAAACCACTGTACAAAGTATATTATGAAGAATGCCTTAGGGACCATTGTGTCCTGTTATGTTGAATGTTAATAGAATGAAAAATTAATTTAAACTCTAAAGATTAGAGCAAGGCAAGACTTCCCTTTAATAGGGCAGATTCACAATTTTATTTGCTATGGTAAAACTTTAGAGTTCTACCCTAATATGACCTTTATATGGACCTTTACAGGCCTGACTGGAATCAGAGAGTGCAGGAGTCTCATTATTTGCCTCTTTGGATAAAATGTCTTATATCAGAGCATCCTCTTTTAAAAAAGGGGTATTTCTGTGCAGCCCCACATGGGATTAGTCCAGTGTAATTTCACAGCTTTAAATGGCTATTTGCTAGTGAGCTCATAGCTGCTTTGTTTTATTTTAACTTGCTTTTAGCAAGTGGCTTTAAACTGAAGTGAGTAGATTGAGATGAGCTCTGAGGCAGAAGCTCTTCCCTGTGAGGGTGCTGAGGCGCTGGCACATGGTGCCCAGAGAAGCTGTGGCTGCCGCATCCCTGGCAGTGTTCAAGGCCAGGTTGGACACAGGGGCTCGGAGCAACCTGCTCTAGTGGAAGGTGTCCCTGCCCATGGCAGGGGTTGGAACTGGATGAGCTTTGAGGTCCCTTCCAACCTAACTCAGTCTGGGATTCTGTGATTCCTTTAGAATGAGGATTACTATCTTGGGCCTTGCTTGTAAGTCTTATGTAGCACAGGTCTCAAGGGACTGGAGCACTACTACAGAAGTCAGCACTTCAGTGCAGAGCCAGGTGATTAAGTGAACTAAATTGGTTTAATTAGTTATTAATATTTCATATTTATGTTAACATAGTTAAGGTGTAATATGTTTGTATGGCTAAAGCAACTAAATCTAGAGCAGTAATGAGCAGGAGTTCTGTTACTTGGAAGAGTGCAGAAACAGTCACCATCAACCTTGTTGCTCACGAACTATGCCTTGAGCTGAGAACCTGGCCTGGTTAAAAGGATAACAAGTTTCACATTTTACATATAGGAAGACTTACTGTTGTGAATGTCCACACAGACAGCAGAAAAACCTGTGGTAAAACTAGTCCCTAAGTAACATCAATGAGAATTATATTCTTAGATCAGCTACAGAAGGCACAGTTTTCAAAGTATCCCTACCCCAGCATATCTTTTAGGACACTGTAGTTTTAGTAACAACCTAAATGTTTGTAGCTGTTCTATATGTGAGTTTCTTGTTCTGGATAACCAGCCATTTTAAAATGATTGCATGAAGATAGGTATTTCTTTACTGGAAAATCCTGTTTACTGAATATCCTGTCTTGAATTCCATCCTACAGCTGTAGATGAGGATGCCTCGTATCTTCAGAAACTCTAACTCAAGTAAAATAAATGCTCAAAAGATGAGAACAATTAGTGACTAGAGAATTAGCTATCAATATTTCATGCCCACTGCAATACTGTCTAAACACAAGATATGAAATAAGAATAAATCACCTTTTTGACATGCAGCAAACCTAGCGAGGAAATGACTACTCTAGAAAGATCTTGCAGTCCTTCTAATGAGACAACATTCTAATTACTGGTCTTACATGATTTGATGGATAATGAGAAGGAAGATTTGTCCCATAGGATTATTGAAAGTTCACTTGCGATTTGAAGTTGGATTTAAATACATCATGAATAGGTTAGTGGTTGGTGTGATGACCCAAACCCAGAATAGACAGCAAAATGTTTCCGTCAGCTTTGATGCCAGCATAAGCATGGATTCAAGATGTGATCTGATCTGGTAGTCCAGACAGAATGTCAAAGACATCAGGTATTGTTCAAATGTACAAGACATGGTGGAATATGAGGGACTTGGGTCTGAGAGGGTGTTTCACATGCAGGCACTGTGCAACTTTCAGAAGGTCTGAAGTGGGTCGTTCAGCTGGATTTTCAGTATAGCAACACAAAGCTACTTCCCAAATCAGCTTTACTGGCCTCGTTTCAGACAGGAATGAGTTAATTTTTGTCTTGGAGTAAGTATTTTGTAGTCCAGCTTCAACCAGTTCCTGGTTAAGCAAGCACAATGCCCACCTCTCCCATCTAATATGAAACCACAGGATATAAAAATATAGGTTATATATGAAATAAATCATATGTATGATGATATCTATATTTGTGTGTATATATTTTAATATAGTGATCTCATTGCCACTACATCATATTCATTAATAACTCATACATGTTAGCCTAGGTGGAAATTATATGTTTCAATTTAACCATCCAATTTGAATGACTGACATGCTGAGTTTTTGGCAATGTCCTAAGTGGTAAAATGGAAGCAAGGCAGTAAGAGGTAAAGTTCAGCCTTTAAAGCAGTTATTGTCCAGGTTTTTTTGTATGTGATGGGCATACCAGCATACACTGGAAACGAAGTCAGACATTGAAACAGCATGGGAGAAGAAAAGTGTTAAAACTATGAGCTGTTCCTGCTCAGGGAGAGAAAAAGGAGATTCTCCTGTGTATATCTCTAGGCAACTGGCAAGGGAGACAGTAAAACCAACCAGTTTTTCATAGCCTGAACCTTGAGGATATTGAACATTCAATAATCCAAAGTGGACAAATAAGATACAGAACACTGTAGTTATGGAAAACTGGTGGCCTTGAAAAGACAAGGCTGCACTTACAGCTACTGCATCTTGTGCTGAAATTATTTCTTTTCCTTGAGCTATTTTCTTACAAATCTATTTTGGATCTTAATATACTTTCAAATCTGAGCTCCATTTTATCTTATGAACAGTAGCAACTTGAGTGCAATACAAGAAGCTGATATTCTGTAATGTAATAATAGTAAGTGTCAGTTTGGTAAAAATTTTATTATGAAGCAAAACTGCTAACCAAAGTAATTTCTGGTGTTACAGGTTTTCATTACAAAGAGCTGAAGTGACAAATGAGTTATTGCTGTCAAGAGACCTACATTATATTTTGGTCACTTTGTATTAATTAAATCTTGCAAGTAATTCTTTTTTGTGTGTTTGCTTTGTTTAATATTTTGAACAAAAGATTGCTCTCTAAGGCATAGTTAAATGTATGGTTTACCAGCCACTTACTATGTTTACAATGCTGTGTATTGTTTCTTCCAAACAGCTCTCTGCACAGAGGAGTGTGTGCATGGAAGATGTGTCTCTCCTGACACTTGTCACTGTGAACCAGGATGGGGAGGTACTGATTGCTCTAGTGGTGAGTAAAGATTTACGATCATGTGATGAAGATATATGCTGCTATGAAAGAAAAAGACCTTAAATAATTCAGAGGCCTTAGAACTTGGATGCTTTAAGTGAAAAAATGAAGGTTGTCTGTTGATGCTTTTGAAGTTTTCAGCCCTCTTATTAGGATACCAATACAGATAATATAGCTCTATTATGATTTTTTTTCTCTCTTAAACCTTTAATACAACACATTCTTCATTAAATACTGTGTGCAGTACTTAGAGTCATTTGGAAAGCAGAGTCCCTAGACAGATTCCTTGTCCTATTGAAGCCAGTGGGAGTTTTGCCATTGACTTTTGATGTAGCTCAGATTCTCCTTTCTGACTTGAAACCTACACCTTAAATTATCCATACTGCAGAAGTTAGGGATATGGTAGAGGTGAGAGTTTGGCACCTTTGGCTGGAAAATTAATTCACACTTGAGGCTTTCAGTTCTTTCAGCTGGAGAAGCTGTGTATGTCAAACTCTTAATTGGTAATGATAAATTTAAGTCTCTGTGGTTAGTTCCTGCTGGAATGAAGCAGGCAGTGTTCTTCCCAGTGCAAACATCAGAGATGTTAAGCAACACAAGCCCAATACCTTATTGACATAACAGAAATAAACTTGTTAAATGAAGTCTATTTGTGTGTCAGGGAAGTAAATAAAACTGCATCAAGAAAGATGCTGTGAGTCATTTACTGAATGAACATTTCATTTTGCTTTTACTTCCTCCCTTTCTCCAAAATTGATTGGGATCTTAAGGAAGAGGCATCATTACCAGGCAAAGAGATAACAAAAGGGATCTATAAAGGGAGCATTAGAAGAGGATAGGAGTTAAACGTGACAGGAGATGAACACCTTCAGAAGCTGAAGTCACTGGGGCAGACTCTCTGGTCAAGCCATTGGTGGCTTGTCTGCAGCTTTGCTGAGGTCTCCTCAGTTAGAGCAGAAAAGGCAATAGGGAGAAAGCAGGGAGGAAGGGCAGAAGGAAAGGCCAGCCTTTGGGGTTTGAAGCAACCTGTTGGGATTACCTGGCATAACATACTGACTATAACAATATTTTTAAAAAGAAAACTTGTAAAATATTGTGTAGGATCTCAGGAACTCATTTGGTTATTTTTGGGACTGGATATATTTAACCTAAGAGCCAGTGAGCATTTGTACAGTGCACTTAGAGATGTTAAAAATTCTGATAACAAAAGGCTGTGACAACATGGACATACACATATAGATGCATACATTTACATACACACATAGAGTAACAAGCACTCCATTCTTTGTAAATATGAAGAGGAAAGGATAAGATTCAAAGCACAGAATGCTCTTGTAGACTGAAACTATCCAGTGACTCTTATTAAATTGCAGTAACTTGCAAGTGAAGATAAAAAGAAGGTTTTTCCTATATTGAATATTTAGCTTTTTAAAGTAATTAGGAATATTAAAGCACTGACAATGATTGAGATAGAAACATTATTCATAACTTTTATTTCCGCACTGGGCAGCAATCCAGTATATTTCATTTATGAGGTTTCAGCGGTGGCAAGAGAAGCGTTAGCCAATTCCTAAATTAAATATGCCCTGTTAACTTTTATAAATGATAGCCCAGGATTAGCTTCAAAATTTAAGCTTTCATTTTTATTAACATAATTAGTGTGTTTGCTGGACTGTAGCTCCCGTTGTCTGTCTTTCCATTTGTTATATGCTGGGCAACATGCATGCTTGTCCTAAGGTCTGATCCCACAAGCACTGACTGATGGAATCAGACCTCACAGAATTAGCTTCTGCTGCAGCTGAGAGCTGCTCACCTATATGCTTGGTGCTAGAAATTTGGATGACTGGCCTCCTTATTGTTAAGAGACTTAGTTTAAATTAAAAGGTATAGAACAGATATCAGCTGAATGCAGTATGTTGTTACTCTGAGTATTTCTGGGAGAGAAGCTGAAAGCCTTTGCCTAACTGAGGTTAACCAGGTTTTTCAGACATATTGATGATCCACATATTGAGTTGTGTCTTGCTGTTACCCAGTAATAACGTGGAAAACATTTTTCACTTCTCCTGGAATAATGTATTGCCTGTACCTACTTTCTTCCTACTACTTCATTAATACTGGGTGCCTGCAGTGAAAGCAACATGTTTGCAGTGACAGAAGTTATTTGCTGGATGTTTCTGAGAGGTGCTGTAGGGCCATGGTGTGGGTAAACTGAAGCTGTTGCTGCCCAAATGCCACCCTGCTCCTGATGAGGCCACAGAACTCTCTGAGATGCTCTTCAGTATCAGTGATTTTATTAAGTCTCAGGCATATTGCTTTTAATGTTGGCTGTTTGAAACTATTGTACCGGGAAAGGGATTGCTTGCCCAAACATTCTCTTTACGTTTAGAAAATCTCCCAGGAGCTGTATATTGTTTCCTGAATGTTCTCTCCTGAAAACAATGTTGAGAAGTGGAGCTGACACTGGGGGTGGTCTGCTGTCTTTCGGAAAAGATCTAGGGACACTCACTCTTTCTGAGGTAGTATTTCAACACCCTGCGGGTGAGACCACTAGAACTTTCCAAAAGTTATATAGATAACTTCATTTGGTTTGGTGGGTGAAATTCAACCACAAGCAGAGCTCCAGCACGAGGTCCACGTGTCACTTCCAAAACAGAAGTTAGATCCACGTTTGTCTTTTTGGTGTGTAACTTGCCAGGAGAGGGTCTGAATTCTGCTCCTGAGCACAGATTTCCGATGGGAGGCAAGGTCCTGGTGTCAAACACAGTTTCCCAGTGCTACCATTCTCCCTCAGCTAGAATATACTCAGTTAAATGTTGTGAATAGTTACAGCTACAGCCTGTAAATCATCCGAAGACTTTAATCATCATTCTCAGACTTGTTTCATGCTTTCTTAAAACAGCCCGTAAGACAACATGACTTGCTATTTGGAGCAGCTTTCCAGTGAGTGATCATGGTACATGTTAGAGTTCATCTGTTGTCAAGGTTAAAATAACTTCAGATGAATTGCTAAACAATTATAAAAAAGCCCTGTGCCATATTCAGCTCTGCATGCCTCTGTACCTGTGTTTTACTGCATGCTGTGGTACATCTGTTGATGCCCACAGGCCTAGCCTTGATTTCATGCTATAAAGCTGCAATATATTAAGGCTTGATTACCATAACAATAAAAACGGAAGTAATGAGGTATTAACTAAAGAAGCTCCCAAATAAAATGTTTTCAAGGTTTTAATGATGCTAGAAATTAAAAGGAAAAGTCTTTAAAAAAACCCTTTTCCCTTCCCTTTTAACTTTTTTTCTTAACATCATGCCAATTTTGTCCATGCAATCTGCACTGTTGTGTTTTTAAATACAAAGGGAAATTGCAAATGCTCTGTGTGAACTTACCTGCTCACCTGTCCAATTATTTCAAACCAATTAACTTCAAACAGTATGATGTACTGGCTTGAAGTTCTGGTAGGAATATAATTGACTGTTGGTGGTCACCTGGCCTCTTCTGGGTCTTGATAACAGCCATCTGTATCTGCAAGCCGTTAGGCCCCGGTCCAGCAAAGCACTTAAGCATATCCTTAACTTGACACACAAGTAGGGCTTTTCATCTGCTTTAAATTAAGCAGGTGTTTAAGGAGGTTGCTGAGTCAGTTTAGAAGAAACAGCTAAAAATCCCTCAGTGAAATCTAAAAAGTCTCTCATTCATCAGGTCCCTAAGGGGTAAGGTGATTTTCTTTCAAAATGCTAAAACTCATCAGGCAGTATTATTGAAGATTATTTTGACTCTCACGAACATTTGTCATTGCAGAGAGGATCACAGAAATCTTTCTGGTTAGTAGGGGATTCACAAAACAGTGGACAACAGGTAGGAAAAACAAAGTTCAGAGCAAGAGCCCTGAATTTAAAAGCAGGAATCTTCCAAAACTGTGTGTGCCAGTTTGGGGAACTTCAGAGTAAACAAACACAGAGTTTGTGATGGAAAAATAAAGTGGTTTTCAAAATGTTTGCTTTGCTCTTGGGTTGGGGAGAAAAGAGAGTCCTTGTCCAAAGTGTATTTAAAGAGGTGTTGACATAACAATGCCAAACCATCTTCCCTCATGCTATGTCCCCTGATTACAACACTGCAGCCAGGCATAGGCTGGGCAGTAATGTACATATACAGATAACACAATCTTCTTTGGAAAGGATGTTTTGTACAAACTGTCATTAAGAGCAAGAACCTATTTCATCTTTATATCTTTGTCAAGAATAGCCAAGGTCATAACAACAGGCAAGTATAACATCACAGCAAGATCCCATTTAAGGGTATAGCCCTGGAGCAGCTGGAGTGCTTCAGTTCTGAGACTTGTGATGAATGAGGACTCCAGATACTTTGCTAAATCTGAAGGGGGGTTGCTCAGCAAGCTGCGGAACACAACGGCAGAAAACTCAGGAGAAAACCAGAGTATTTTGAAGTGAGTCTGCGGTGTTTTGTGGGCTTGAATTTGGCTTTCATGTTCTTAAAAAAGGAATGAAGGTCAAAGGAGAGATTCCTGGTTTGTGGATATAGGCTCAAACAAAATTCAGCCTAATGTCACGGACTGATCTGCTGGAATCATTAATTATTTGTCCTCAGGTTTTTAGGCTAGGACTGACTGGGAAACCACCAAGGCATCAAAAAGATGCAAAGGTGGAAGACCGCAGCTGTTCTAAATTGTTAGTGGGCAGTGACTTGGATTCAGGACCTGTCCCTGCAAGACATCTGTCCCTATGCTGTGGGTTTGTATGACAGTGGCTGCCAAATGGGGAGACAGAACTGGGTACAGTGCTTCTGTTTCCACCAAAGCCAATGTATTTCATTTGTCATTCCAGTTGTTGAGTTCAGATGCAGTTTCTAAAAGATCTGTTTAAAGTCTTGAAACTTCCACTGGGATCCAGACTTAATTACTGCTTTTGCTGAAACAGAATTTCATACCTGTAGCAAATGGACTTTAAAGTTTTAATACACTTTTCATTTAAGCTAAGCTCAAATTGCAGCTTAATTTTGATGTAATTTGCAGACTCAGTGACAACTACATTGTGCAAAGACATGCTAATGTATAAACCCAAGCTCCAATGAGGCTCACACAAAGACCATTCCGTAGCAGTTACGGAGCGGAATCCCTTTCTGTCTCTCTCAGTTCTAACCATTTGCTCTTCCTTAAACTTCAAAAGCACCCAGTTCCCTTCAATCACTGTGGAGCTGGTGTAATCAGGTAAACAGCTTGTGTTTAATTTTTGCCTCTGCTGGATGTTGAGCCCACGCTCCTGGGCTGGTGTGCCCAGGTTCCATGTGTTCAGCAGTCTCTGTCGCAGCCCGTCTTCATGGGCCCAGCCTACGCAGGACAGCCTGTAACCAGGGAATAGAAATGTAAACACAAGCTGCTGTTCAGTGCAGTTACTAGCACAGCAGCATGTCCTCTATGTATTTTTACACAGATAATTTGGCTGCATTAAGATGGGCTAATCCATAATTTTTCATTTGGTGAGAATATTTTGTCTCTTGCTGAAGCTGTTAGTATCTACTCCATTTTCTGTGGCAGTTTCTCCATGCTCTGAGAGAGATATGATACTATCCTTTAAGATTCTGTGAGTTAATTGCTTTGGAAGTGCTGAAAGCTTATGGAGAGAGATGAGAGTCGTATTAGCCTTGGCTTTTCCCACAGTAACTGGGGCTGAGCAAAGGGCAACAGCTGATTCTGGAAGAGGAGAAGTAGATCCAAGATTTACTTTGAGAAAAAATTGCTTTCTATACTTGTGCGTGATTCATTGATGATCAATAGATCAGTTGCCAGATGTCCTAAGTCGTGTACTAAAGTAAGTGAAAAATAGAAATTCAGCACCCTTTGTCCCTTTACTTGTCACCTTCATCTTCCCTGTTGGAGTGTGGGAAAGGACTTAAATCAGCTAGTTGTGTCTAAAGTGAGGTAGTGACAGATCATTTCCCCCCAGCAGTCTCAGCCCTCCTTTGAGATGCCTCTTTTGAATGGCTTTGAAGATTCCGTTGAGCTGACTTGACTGGCTGCTCCAGTCTCTCGAGTTCTGTCTTACAGTGTGTGCCATTGCTTGTAAGGCTTAATCTTGTACTTCATGTGTGTGAATAGACCTTTGAGAGCCAATAATGACCGACCTAAGTTAGATAAATGCTGAAGTCATTATTGAAATTGGAACTTAAGAGATCGCGGGGAGGGGCGGGGGAATCACACTGATGGAGATCTCCTGTAGGGACCAAGAGTTACTGAGACTCATCCAGGCTGAGTAATGGCAGGTCTTTCTTTCAATGAATTAACCCCACTGTTAACTCATCAAGAAAGAGAAGCTCCAGCCTAGTGCCAGGTCTCCTGCAGAGCAGAGTACAATACACAGGTCAGGGGTCTGAACATACTCCTTAGTTCTAGACAGAGATGATGTTTTGACCTACCACACAGTTGAGTGCCAGAGGACAGAGATGTGATAAGAACATAGTTCGGGTTTGTAATGTAAAAGGCATTTAGCTGTCTAATAAAGATTAAAAAAAGAAAAAAATGTAATGTTATCAGAGTAAGTCTGCACAATTGTATGTAATTATTACAGTATGACCACAATCGTCTCCTCTGTTAAAGCATCCAGTTCTTTCCATGTTTGGCTGCTTTGGTTTAAGAGATAAGCCCATAATGAGTTATGTACTGGAGTGAATATTTGCACAGAATTCAGGTGATCTGTTAAAACCATGCTTCCCATTTGTACTCAGAGCAGTTGCTGATGAGGCTGCTGCGTGCTAAGTGTTTGTCTTCTATATTGGCCTGAGGCAGCAACATCATTTTGGAGCCTTTCTCCAAAGGAGAAAGGGAGTGTGTAAAGAAATTTAGATTTCAGACAAGAGAGGTGGGTGTGAACCTTTGGGAGCAAGCAGGGATATACATGGAAGCTATCTACCAAAGCAAGACAATTGTGCTGATGTGGTGTTTGTAACTGTGCAGGGTCCTGAAGCAGAGCCCCAGTGTACTCTGAGCATCCCTGCCACATCTGGAAGTGAACTTTATCATGCAGCTATTTTCTTATCTGGGGAAGGGCTTGATGGTTGACTAAAACTTTACACTTTAAAGATAATTTCCAGTAAATGAAACCATGGTTACTAGTACTGAATGGGCTATATGCATTCCTGTACAGGTTTTGTGTGGTTCTGCACGGGGGAATTTGGCTCCCATACATCTTTCCTTGGCTGCTAAACTGGTGAGAGCAGAGGAGACTTCATAGAATGGCAGTGTATGTGTGACAAGCTGTTATTTTTATTAATCTGACTGAGGTTTCTCTCACTTTAGACAGGGTAATAGCTGTAAAAGAAAGAACCTACTAAAATACCCTTTTTAATGTACTGAAGTGCTAATGCTGAATTTCATTGCTGGAGGATCTTACAATAATGTGGCTTTAAATGTGCATTACACAAATGAACAGACTTTAGATCAATTTAAAAGTACCATTGGTATAATTTTATGGCCTGGTCACTAAAGAGCTGTCACTTTGGAGAAAAGAGCAGAATTTCCTCTCCCAAAGTACAGGCAAAAATCTCAGCTGTGGACAACCCACTCAAAAGTATTCCTGGGGTTTTTGCTTACTAACAAGCAGAAAAATAGTATAGTGGTCCTTGGGAAAGCTTCTAAATCACTTGTCTCTGTGTTAGGTGTGGTGAGGTATTTGAGGAATGCTTGGAGAGGGCAGAGCTCAGGTGACTGTCCAGCACTAAGGTATCAGGAAATCCCCTGGGAGCTCTGGCAGCAACCTGAACCTGGAGGACACTCAGACCTGCTCTGAGTTCTTCTGGGTTAGGAATAACTGTCTCCAAAGATGTGTGCTGCAGCTGAGAAAGACCCACTCCATGCTCTCAGATTTTTCAGAAGATGCTGTTGTTCCTCATTGCAAGACTGTTTTATGGGCAGCCTTTAAGGGCTGAAGTCAAAAAGCGAAACAAAAGGTTTCATTCAGAAATAAGACTTGAAATTTACCTCAAGCCTCCAGTAGGTAAAATGTGCTAGAAAATAGCAGTCATTCATCACCCCATGTTAGATACAAACTTTCTTGTGTAGTGATACCTGAGAGCTGAGGCAGAGTCAGTAAATTAATTCAAAGAGCATCAGTGAGTATGGCCAAGAATGGGAGGAAAGGTTGCAGGGAGGAAGCACATAGATCCACAGCTTTCCCTGTTAGTGATTGTCTCTTTGTTTAGCTGCAAACTCCAGCATCTACATGCAAAGATACTAAAACACTTGATTTCAAAAGATGCAGCTGGGTGTGTTTTAACTACACTTTGGCTGCTGTACTGAACAGCTTTCCAACACTGAGGTCCGTATTATTTGTGTCCCCTCCCTTCCTATGCCTGCTCCCTGACCTGGGGGTTATCATAGGCAGTGTTTTTGCTAAAGGCAAGGGTTACATGCTAAAATTTCTTCTCAGATCTCACCCTGATTTTGCGTGATCTTAAATAAGCCTCCACAAGGTGGGTAGTCCTTATTTCTTTTTGATTCCTGTGGGAGTTAAGTATATTTCTCATGTGGATTTACTGGGCCCATCCCAGAGCTGGAAAAGGGGGGCAGGCTGCAAGCGGTGTTGGTGAGAACTCAGACACCAATTAACATCTTTGCTAAAGATGAGTGTAGCTGTAATGTGCTGCTGGCCTTGGGGTCTTGGGTGGGTTGCATTTAAAACACAGCCTGGAGGCAGCTTTACTAACTTTAGAGATGTGATCAGATCTGCAGGAGTGATGCCACATGACAGTTTAAAATGAGGCAATGATAATGCAAATCTACTCCATTGCTTAATGGAATTATTCTGTTATTTATTCTTTTAGAAGTTATTTCCATGTCAATAAAACATTTGTGTATGAGTAAGAGACCTCTTCTAGAGCAAAACCTAGAGATAAATGTGCCAATATGCAGGTGAAACTTAGGTAAACAATTTCTTAGGAGTTTCTTTTTACGACAGCCTTATAATCACTTGCATTTCTAATAGATTCTCAGAGCCAAGACGAGGCCATGGTGACCTTAAATCACTATGTGTAAAATGGGAAAGTTTCAGGGAGTTTTCTTCTTTGTTTTACCAGTGTTTGTGTTATTGTAAGTATGATAGCATCCTTTAGAAGTGAAACATTTTCAGAACTTGCTCTGAGAAATCCGGTTCTCCTAAATTACACTCATGAAAATCCTTCCTCAACACCTCAATTGATATGCTGATATCTATTTGTAGTCCTTGTAAAACACTGAAAAAGGGTTTGCCACAGGAGCAGTTATCTTGCATGCCCAGTGAAATGAATGTTTGTTGACAGCTTGTCTGCCTCAGTGGTGTGGAGAGAAATAATGAAATAGCAGAGGACGTAACAAGTGTGTATCTGCCTGTAAACCTGGGCTTGGGCAGGTCAGACTCTTCCCACCACTGCTCACGGGTGAGCGTTTTGCTCTCACTGCTAATCTAGCTTTGGCAGGGAGTGCAGAGGGGCCATGGTTATCTCTAAGGAGAAGCACACAGAGTGAGGCAAGGTGTCGTGACCAAAGGAAATAAATGAGCAGATGGTGTGCTAGCATCCCACCTGACCCTCCAGAGGGGCTTGTTGTAGCATAACCACCGCTTACACGCATGTAGTTTTGAAGAGGCCAAATCCAAGAGGAGCAGGGGGAAGGTGATGTGCTTGGGAGCATGGAATAGAAAGCAGTGGAAAAGAAAGATTGAGACGTGAAAAAGAAGGAATTTTGGGGGGAAAAATGAGCAAAGTGAGACTGCGGCCAGAAGCAGCTGGGATAGGAAAAGAGCTTAGTGGGCAGATAACTGGCCTTGATGCAATGAACAGCTGAATTCAGATGTTTTACAAAATGAACATTATGCTACATACGAAGCACCAAGAATTTCATGAGCAGACAGTTACTGGCTGGTTCTACCAAGTAGAAATTACAGATTTTGTCCAAATAAGAAAGTGAAGTGGAAGGAGGGGGGATAGGATGGTGGTGGGAGACACCACAGCCAGGGCATCATTGCAGATTACAGTGAATTTGAGAGGACAAAGAGAATGGCAATGGCAAAGGGAAGGAAAAACTCAGCCTGCCAGGAACTGCCTCAAATGGGAAAAGCTGAGATGCTTTTTATCATGCAAACAATTAAGTAAAGAGAGAAAGAACCTAATGCTTGCAGACGACTGGTACTAATGTAACAGAAAAGGGATTTAGAGGTGAAGTGCTCTGGTTAAAGTGGCATTTGTCTTTTTTTGGTGCCAGCAAAGAAACCTGTTTAAGTGTTTATGAAGGGATGTAAACACCTATTCTCTAGTAGTCCTCGGGACTATAGCTTCAATAAACACTGTTTAATGCTTAAACACAATGTATTGAAGTGGGATGCTAGAAGTTATAGTGCATTCAACTGCCAAAACTGCCGTTTCTTGACCTGGATTCATAGTGCAAGAAAAGAAAGCACAATTTTCAATAGTCAGGTTTTATTTTGTTACTGACAAAAATACGCAGTGAAATAGCAGAAATTGTGCACATTGAGGAAAATTTCTACAGTCAAAAGGTCACTTGTATTGCTGTACTCATGAGAATACTTTACACCTTCAGTCTTAACCCTTCCTTATACCATGTGATTGTCTTGAATGTGTGGTCTATAACCAGCACATCCTCCAGTTATTTCTTTAGAGCTCAGAAAGACTTGAGTGCAGAGAAACTGATGGATTTTCTCTATTAAACATGCCTGTGTTAACCCAGTAGAATGTCTGGAAGTTTGGGTGTGAAAATGGGAGTTGAAAATATCTGAATCTTCTTCAAGAAGGGACAGTGAAAGCCATTTGTCAGGGAAGCTGGGAAGAGACCCATGTGTCACAGATATGGGTGTCACTCTCTTTGTAATGGCAAGAACTCATGAAATATGATCAGTGACCTAAAAGATGAGTAGAATCAGATAATAACAATGTATGTTGAGTTGCTGGGTTGTGGAGTAAAATAAAAAGAGACCTACTGTTACACATAGATTTATGCTTAAAGAACTTTAAGGACTGCACTAAAGAAAGGTGAAAAAGAGAAAGCTAGTGAGAAAGGTTCCCATCCACAGCTACTTTGTAATAGCAAGTTTTATCCACTTTCATAGCTTTGGTGTGTGTTGTGCAAGAAGGATTTGGGCCCCGTTAGGAACAACAGTAAATGCCAGATCGAAATGATGTGTTGTATTATTACTGAGAGTATTTTATATCAGGAAGATCTTTGTGGGCATCAACCAGAAAGAAGAGAGATAAAACACTCATTCTTTGATCTTGGAGGTGGTCATTCAAGAAAAAAGTCTCTGCAGTTCATCATGTTCAATAGCTTTCTGCCTATGATATGGTGCCTATTCAGGTAAAGGCCAGAGACTGTGGGAGCCCTGACCAGAATGCTTACAAATATGTGCGTCAAATGCACATCAAATGCAGAGTATATTGGGTAAAATTAGCCTGCAAAATTCAAATTTTAACAGAAATAGCTGGAAACAGGAACGTGAAGCGATGGACATTTGTAGTAATAGAGGCAAGGATTTCTTACCCTTACTGCGTGCTTAAATTTCACCTTCCTGAACCCTGTGTATGGAGTTGCAGTGTTCTAGTTATGTACAGTACTAGTAAATCATGAGAATGGGTTGCAGGAGAGGTTTTAGCCAAGGACCAATGTCTGATCCCCCGTCTTACTTAGATTGCAGTGATAGTTTCCTAAATAAATATCAAAGCCTAGCAACAAACTGCAGGAGGAGGCAGGCTTCTAGAAAGACATGAGGATTTTCATGGAAGGTCCATTTTTCCACAGAGATGCACGTTTTCCTGCAGGGGTGGGAGGCAGGGAGACATGACATATGCTTGGGAATCAGAATAACTCTTTGTTTCATCATCTGCTTTAGCCTGTCTATAGTGCTTCCTAATGACATAGTATCTAGTTCAATTGGGATAGCAGTAAGAAAATACATGGATTTCTGCAAATATTATTGCCATCTTCTAGAATAAACTCCAGCCACTTGAATTCCACAGATTTCAGTCTGGGGATACTGGCAGAGGGTGGTATCTCTTCTTTCCAGCTTTGATGGGGTTATGATACATACTGAAATGTGTGTTTGAGGACAGAGCCCAATTTATTTTCAACATCAGGTGAAGAATTACTTTTGTCACAGCTTATTTGGAAGTGTATTAAGAAGAGGGTCTTGTCATTGACTCTATTCATAGGATCTGATGATGGTAGCCCAGTTCTGGGCCTCCTAGGGACCATCATGAGCAGCTGGATTCCAGGCCTCTTTGGAGTGCTTAGCTTCACAGCTTACTGAGATCAGTGAAATACAAGAAGTTCCATTTAAGAATTAAAAGACTATTTTACCGTAAGGGTGATTAAATACTGGAATAGTGGCTCAGAGAGATTGTGGAGTTTGTCCTTGGAGGTATTAAAAATCAACCAGGCACAGCCTTCGGCAACCTGTTCCAGCTTAGCTTGCTTTGAGCACGGGATTTGAACTAGAGGATCTCTGGGGCCCTTTCTCACCTCAACTATTCTACAATTCTATGATTCTATGAATTATTTTATTCCTGTAACTTTAGTGATCTCTGAATCAGAGAAAGGGGCTCACTGAATTGCTAGATATGATAGAAAACACAGAATAAGTAGCAGGTCTGAGTATTCTAAAAGCCCATAGGAACCTTCTGCATATGAGAGTAGAACTTAATTATGGTGAGCCTATCCAAAGAATTATGTGGTTATTCTTATTCTGAAATCCTGAAATGCCAAGGAAATTCTCTTGACAGGATGGATTTTGGGTATAGTACTAGAATTCCTCACTTATACTCAAGAATTCAGGCTCTGTTCCCAACTCTGTTTCTGGACTGCTGCATCATTCTGCATGTATCCCTTTCCCTCTTTGTATTCCATTTCATAAAATGGGGAGCCTAACCTCCTTCGTGTGTGATACTGGAGTTTCTAGATGAAAACTGCTGCAGAAGAAATAGGTGCTCTCATTAAATTAGAGAGATCAGATGCTGGGTGCTCTGTAGTGAATGCATGTGTCCTATCTGGCAGAAAGAAGTGATGTTAATTAATTACTTTGATATGCAGTCATGATGTTGCAGACTGTAGTGTAGATGTCCAGATGTTGGGGTGTTCTTCTAGGATGCAACATGTTTGAATGTATTAGGAGGTGCATTTTTTCTTTGTGTATGACTATGACAAATTGAGGCACAGCCAAGCTGCTAAGTTGCTTGAAGGCATCTTTCACGCTCCATCCATTATATGAGTGATAGATGGTATTAAACCACTTTGTGAAGAAAAACACATTGTGGATAATGGAAAGTAAATCATCAGCACTAATATTTATCCCAACTTGGTTTTGTATCTGCAAGACCAATGTTTTTTTAATTCACTTTTCATTCTCTTTTGCTTCATTTGCTTTGTTGTTGCAAAGGACATGTTGCATCTTGGGAAAGCATTGGATCACATTTTGATCACAGTTTTATTAATACAGAACTACACAAGTGGAATTATTCTGCATTCACATCAATGACAAAAGAAACTCAGCCGTTTTCAGCTGTTTAAGCTCAATATTTCTGAATTGTTTCTTTGTAGTAGGTACAACCACTCTTACGGGAAATTTCTTCTAGTGTGATTACAGAAGGAGATTTAGTTAATCTGTATGTGTGCCTCATGTCTCCTGCACTGACCAATTCCCACACAGCTGGTAGGTTGGTAGAGAGTTCAAAGCAATCAACTTCCTGAAAGTGTGCAAAGTATTGTCTGGATAGAGCAGGGGGTTAGATGGCACAGGAAGGGTCTATTGATACCCAGCAGGTGTGGCAGGGGAGGGACATGGAGAGGACAAACTACAGATAACTGCAAAAATGTAGGAACTTACAGAATCTGACGGATCAGGCTGGCATTGCGATAATGGGAGAGCAGGGAAATAGAACACAAACTGCGTGTAAGAAAACAGGCTTTGTTATGTAGAATTTCAATCTCAACTGTGATTCTCAGGCTCTTTACAAATGCTATTTCAGGTATGGCTTGGAAATCCCACTAATGTGACTATGTGGCCAGTGCAGTGCCAAGCGAGGAAGTCACTTCACCTTGAAAGATACATGGTTTCTTTTAATCCTTTGTTTTCCAATGGCCAGTTTGGTTTTTCCTTTTGCTCAGTTAAGAAATAAGCAGGCAGAGTCAAGATGAGAACCATGAGGTCAAATTAGAGAGATTTACACTTTGCAGATTTCTATAGTTTCCTTTACAGTGGGGACACTTTCAAGAAGTGGATGGATGGATGGATGGATGGATCCAAGTATCTTCTGTGCCTAGAGTTGAAATGGTTCTGCAGCTACTTAGCACAATTCTAATTAATATCTGGTGCATGAACATTTAAATGTGCTGGCTTTTCCACGTGACATTGCGTGTGTAAATGTTATTCTATCATTGTATCATTTTGTCTTTGCCTTGGTAATTTTTGAGGACAGCTTTTTAAATTCAATACTAATTATTTCTTCATTTAATTCATTCTCAAATAACATTTTAGTTCTCTCTGTGTTTTCAATAGCAATTAATTCTTTTTCTACATTATTCTGTGCCCTGCTAGATCCCCTGTGCAAGTCCTGCAGGCTTTAAAATACTGAAACTGAAATTATTCTAAGTACTTAAATAAAGGCCAGTAAAGAAAATATTGTCTTCTCTTGGTATCAGCTTATGGGCAGTTCTTCCTTCCTTTTAGATTTTTCATGAGAGAACTCCTTAATTGTCTTGTTACATTACTTACCAGTGATACCAAGATCTTTGATTCTCTCTTGGTGCATAAACCAGCCCCGTATTCAGATAGTACTACCAGAAATTTGTTACACTGGACGCTTATATTTTTTTCAGGCTTATTCAGGAGTAAACAGAGCTCTCAGTGGAAATAGGAATTTTGGACTAACCAAACGGTTTCTCAATTTAAATGCTTTTTTCTCAAGTTGAAGAGTAGAGGAGAAAAATGACTGATTTTTAATATTATTTACTTAGATAAGCCATGAAAATGAATTGTTTCTGATCCAGTAACAAGACTGTCTTTTGAGAAGGCACTCCTGGTTGTCTTTTAACCAGACAGTTCCTCAAATTAAGATACAGGATGGCTCCACTCCTCATTTGCAGTTAAAAGCTGCCACAGAACACTCTGCTGCAGGTAAAAGTCCAAATTCTACTTTTTCTGCAAGTCTTTCACGTATTAAGAAACAGGAGTAGCAGTGTAGCATGTTAGAGTAAAATAGAAACGATAAAGCTCTATGTCAGAGCAGGTCCCAGTCTCGAGCAAGAGATGTTCTGACTCTGTCAGTACCATTTTCCATGACGCTTCCTGTGCTTGTTGCACAACATAGAATTTCCACATTTCTTTGATGAAATTGAATACTTGCTTTAATAAAATAAGCAATGATCAGCACAGGTGCAGGAGTCATGCATCTTGTCTATGAAACTGAGAGTTTTGTAACATTCCAGAAAGGCAAGTTAAAATTATAGTGAATTAGGTTAAAAATCCGATTTTTCTTCATTATTGAGAGTTCTTCTCATACTTCATTACAGTGGGATTCAGGAGGGGCATGTTTTGAAGTCTTCTTTTTGGGACATGGCACCTTTTCGAAAAGATTGCTTTGTGAATGGAAGTGTGTACACTGAGCACTTCCAGTGACGCTGAGTCCTCCATGAGGACAATATGACGTTCCTCTACTAATTACATTTCATTGAAGACCTCAGAATGGGACTCAGATCCAGTTCCTATCCATCCTAAATGAGATTTCAGTAGTTAATTGATGTAGTGTAAGCTCTGTGCGCTGAAACTGAACTTTACTTTCCCTGTACACTGCGTGGGAAACATGTTCATCACCATCCAACCACTCCATGACTGATTAGCTTCTATTTGCTTCTCTCTCAATGTCTTCCTCTAGAGCCACCTATTTTCCCAGTTTCAATACAGAAATGGAAATTAAATGTCAAACTAGTCTCTGATATTTCAGAAGAGACAGACTTGAAAACCCGAAACATGACCAGGAGAAATGTTTACATTTTTATTGTGGGCCTCAGATACCTACGAGCTGATTCTGTCTGTGCAGTTCTGGCTATAATTGCATTCTAAGTAAGTGAACAGACCAGCCTCGGTTGCAGGATTGTTTGTTTTACTGTAATTAGGTAAATTAATCAGTACATTAACTTCCTAATGCCCAGCACTGTTTTGAAGTGAATTGCTGATATTCACTATTTTGATAAGATTTAAAGAACCAAAATCTCCCCAAGCGGTCAGTGCTACACAGCTGCAAGAGCTCTGTAAATGTGTACAAGCTTTTAAACTGCAGAAAGAAAATGTAGAGTACAGGGAAAGCTACACTTTGGGTTATTTTTTTGGGTATAAGAGAAAGAAACAGGTTGTTTGAGTTAGTTATTTCACTTGCATCTAAATAGAATCATAGAATCCTAGAATGGTTTGTGTTGGAAGGGACCTTAAAGTTCATCCAGTCCCAACCCCCTGCCATGGGCAGGGACACCTTCCACTAGAGCACGTTGCTCCAAGCCCCTGTGTCCAACCTGGCCTTGAACACTGCCAGGGATGGGGCAGCCACAGCTTCTCTGGGCACCCTGTGCCAGTGGCTCAGCACCCTCACAGGGAAGAACTTCTGCCTAAGAGCTCATCTCAATCTCCCTTCTGTCAGGTTAAATCCATTCGCCTTGACCTGTCCCTACATGCGCTTGTATTATATAATGTTACGTATAATAAGTATGTGCTAATGTAGTGATGTAAATATGTAAGCACCAATGTATAACTAGCCTTGGCCTTACCTGAAGTTAATGAAACTGTATTTCAAAAATACAATGCAAAGAGCTTCCTCCCTGTCCTTTTTCTGCTTGCAGTGCTCCTATATGATCCCAGAAGTTACTTTCTGGGTGATGGTTCTGCCAGTCTTTTCAAGGTCCAGAGTTTCCCTTTACATGCAGCCCCCTGATGTTAACAAAGGGACATCTGATAGTTAATGGTAAATGTAGAATGGCACCTTAAATGAGGCTTTCCGGATTCTCCCGACTCATCCACTCTTTGATGTCAGGCTTTCAACGCACTGATTCTCTGGACATGGTAAACATGAATCAGTTCCTCTGTTCTAGTGGTTGAGTGCAGTCGTGTATCTCATTAGAGAAAAGAACTCACAGTGAACAATGTCACATTACTAAAAGTTTTTTGTCTGTCAAATAAATAGAGGGCAGAAAGCAGGTACTAAGTTATTTCTTCATTAGGAAGGGAACTGGGATTTTATTGAGGCATGGCCGGCATCCTCAAGTATCCTGGTCATGAGATGCTACTGCCACAGCAGGCTGAAGCTAAGAGACGATCCTTTGTTCTAGACCCAGGCCTTTTGTCCCCATGTCCCTCTTCTGTCTCTTACTGTCTCCCTCACATCTCATTTTTCTCTTGCTTTCTGCTTTTATTCATTTTTTTTCTTCACTTCCCTCCCTTACTGCCCTTAATACCAACTTAATCCTGGATAAAGGAGCATCAGATACCTTTGCTTTCACCCCCAGCCTGCCTTACAGGCAGAGGCCACAGTCTGGTTTGTGTATTGGCCTCCTGAACTGGCAGCTCTGCATGGTGAGCTGCCTTCCTGATTGCATATCCACTGGGCAGGGAGTAAAGTAGGTTTCGAGGAGCTGCCTACTGTTCTACCCACAGTAAGATGTTGCAACAGAGCAAGGAAATGGCTCTCAAGCAGAGCAGTGGCAGGATTTTAGTACCTTGAGTTCTCTGTTATTCCCTGTCTTCCCTCAATTGCCTTGGTGCAGCTTAGGTAGCCTGGCTAAGAGCCTACAACACCATTTTACATCACAGAAAGATTCCTTTAATGTATTTCAAAATGACAATCTGCTTTTTCAGACCATGCATCCAAATAACATTGGTTCAGTGTAGTTACTTTCTTAGCTGAGTCACTATTCGAGTGGCAAGTGCCAAGTGTGCCACCAGTGTCACACTGTGGTCTCCTTCTCCCATAATAGTGGAAAACGGAGGGCAATCAGAGGCACTTTTTTAATATAATCTGCATTTCTTGAACTCAACATTTGCAAAGGATGCCAGGTTGACACCCCAGGGGGCTCAAGCAATGTATTTCTATATTTGAAATTTAAGTGGGGGAAGGAGAAGAGCGCAAAAGAAAAAAGAGACGTGTATAAATTAGGTTTATGAGGCATTTTCTAAAATTGAGGAAATAAGAGTCTATAGAGCACAAGAGGATTTGTATTCACTTTAGTTCTACTAACGGGCTGAGGTCTGTCTGCAAGATCAGGGATCACTGCTGAAAAGCACCATTGTCACCATCTGAGCCTGCTTGGAGATGGCTTTTGACTACAGGTGTCCGTGCTCCACAAACATAATTAGGATGAACAGAGTCTCCATGTCTTTAGAAATTGAACCCAAACCAACCTCAGATGCTGGCAGGTTTTGAGAACAGGTGGAGGATTAGGTCTCTGACTCTGACCATACACTGCACTGAGCCTCCTGGCACACGGCACCTACCTCGTGTCTTTTGTTTGCTTCTGATCATTAAAAAGTAATTAGTGAAATTAAGAAGGTTTTCTGACGTAATGCACTACCTTTTGGAAAAGAAAAGATGGATTTTGATGAAGAATCTCAAGTTAGTTCCTGGAGAATCAGTTTACATTGTATGTTAGGTGTCAAAGATGCACAGACAGGTCTCTTTGTTTGCCATGTGTAGTTTATGCTTCGAGGAAGAGGCTGTAGCTTCTGCAACCTACTTTGTATAGCACAGAAGGGTGTGGAAGGCCCGCTCCCTGCTCTGATAGAAATTGCTACAAGACCCCCAAAGTAAGGTCTTTAGCTGTGGCTTGAGAGAAGTGAATATGCAAATATTCTTTCTAGTTGTAGGGAGTTGAATTATTTGTATCCAACGTGATTTTTTTATGTGCTCTTTTGTTCAGCATTTAATATTTAACAGTCTCAAATAAAACTGTCAAACAATATGGTCTTTGCAATACAGTTTTAAAGTATCTACCAATCCTTCATACGCTAATATAGTAACACATTTGAGTAGCTAATGTGTGGTGATTTAGATTAGTTATATTAGTAGAAAGATGAGCTTCCATAATCCTCTTTATTTCACTTAGGGTTAGTGTGGCTGCTCCATCCCTGGCAGTGTTCAAGGCCAGGTTGGACACAGCGGCTTGGAGCAACGTGCTCTAGTGGAAGGTGTCCCTGCCCATGGCAGGGGGTTGAACTGGATGAGCTTTAAGGTCCCTTCAACCCAAACCATTCCATGATTCTGTGGCTCTATGGAAATGTGAGTGCATGGTTGCATTAATGATTTCCAGGTATTCATTCGGTAGCTTTTCTCTTGCACCCATTTGTGGGCTGCCTGGAAATCTATCTCAACTTAATTCTGTAGTTATAAGCAATTTGCAACTTTGAGCAATAATCTTCCTAACCTTTGCTATGGTTGTGTCCTTGATATAATAGGGAAGGTAACACATTAGTAGTCACATGCTGAGCTCTGGCTGTACCTGAGATTTAATGATATTTAACTCTGGACCTAATTTCAGTTTACAAGCGATTACATGCTGTCCTCTGGGACATTGCTGCAAAGAATTTCTAAATAAGTTGCAAAATAGTGATGAATTAACTTGTAGTCTTGTCAAAATCAATTATCTTACATGACAGCTCAACTACACTTTTCTATTTGCTGCACTGCAGCATGCTAAACATCAGCCAAAGCGTAAACATAAAGTCCTTGTATGTCAAACTCTGTAGTAGATTGATCTTGTATTTCATGTGCATGCAAATCTCCTCTAGGCTTAATGGAAATGTTTTACTTACATTCACAAGAAGAGAATATTCTTTCCTGCCATGTTTGCAAACTGTTGCACTGTGCAATCCTATAAATTTGATATACTTTGATCAAAACATTCTTGTGGAAGTTCTCCTCAGTTGATCAGAGTTAAAAACCTCCCTTCAGATTGATTCTGCTCAAAGAGCGCCAGGGAAGATGCTCAGTGACATGCAGGATGGAAACTCACGCTGCAAGGCAGAGGCTGATCGCCTGCCAGGTGAATGAAGTGATCCCTCCTCCCCTGCTACCGTGGAGATGGAGCTCAACTTTTTACATGTAGGGAATTGTACATAGGATAAGGGGGAATGGCTTTAACCTGCCGAGGGGAGACTGAGATGAGCTCTTAGGCAGAAGTTCTTCCCTGTGAGGGTGCTGAGGCGCTGGCACAGGGTGCCCAGAGAAGCTGTGGCTGCCCCATCCCTGGGAGTGTTCAAGGCCAGGCTGGACACAACCTGCTCTAGTGGAAGGTGTCCCTGCCCGTGGCAGGGGTTGGGACTGGATGAGCTTTAAGGTCCCTTCCAACCCAAACCAGTCTGGGATTCTGGGATTCTGTATTGAGGAGTTTAAATTTCCTAGCCTGGAAAACCTGGTGTGATTTAGCTGCACCCGCAGATCTGACCAGTTCCTTCTGTTTATAAGACGCTTGCTCTGCTCAGAGCTGTTCAGAGTCCCAAACACTTAGGAAGGCAAGACTCTTCAGTTCTTACACAGTTTGTAGTTTTAAAGATTTCACCACATGCTGTGTGCAAAGAGACATTATCTGTGAAATAGGTAATAGACTCTTACACAGAATTCTGTAATTATATGATTATAAAATGCACAGAGCCACTTTATTATAGTTTATAGATAAAAGACAGTTAAGCTGACTGGGTAGCATTATGCTGTAGGGTTATGATTGGTTTAAGAGAAATAAAAGATAGTAAAGATACATCAACATCTGTTTAGGCCAAAAGCACTGTGGGAAAGACTGCTCAGAGCTTTGGGTGGTGTTGTGCTGGAAATGTGGTTTGCAGGTTTAGCTCTTGAATTGGCTCTGTGTAGAGGCCTGTCAAATGTTCCTACAGAGAGAAATACGTCGTGGACTTGTATCGTTTCCAAGCTCTAATTTCTCCGATATATTTTGGAGAACAAGTGTTACTGAAATACTAGATATTCCTGCCAACAGACTACTGAACCAGGAAAATACTATTTCAGATGTACGATCGGTGGCTAATGAAGATAGAATAAATGACCCAGCCATGGAGAATAACTTTGGGCTGAATAATGACTGTTGGGTTCATTTAAATCCAAGGGAAAAAAAAAGACAAAATAATAGATCTAAAACAAACATTCAAAACTAAATAAATTGATCTGCAGTGTCTGTTGGCTTGGAACACTCAGGAATCCTCATATAGTAGATGTCCAGAAGTCCAGGTTGTAAGAAAAGTGCCAGGAATCAGCAACTTATGCTTAAGAGGCAGAAACTTGTATCTGGAGACCCTAGAGTCAATTTCATATTAGTTATCAAAGGAAGAGATTATAGGTAAGAAGAGATCTGCAAGGAATAGAAAAGGAACTGAAAAATGGAAAAAACTCTGTCTTAGACGTCAAAATATGTTAGGGATATCTCGTATGAAGCACGATATGCCAAAAGTCAAGCTGAGCTATGGCTAGCATGGGCTGATAAAGAAAATAGCAGCTGTGTAGGTGAAAAGAGAAAAGGATGGGAGAGTCCTGCTGTAGTGGGAACTGAGCAGGACACTGGTGTCACCCAAACCAGACAGTTTTCTGCAAGAATGATGAATGTGGTGTTACAAAGATGCAAAGGGGAAAGAAATAACCACAACTGAGGCAGGAGCAAAGTATGCAGGCATTAGTCTGCTCGTGTAAGAGAGGCCAGATAGTCTGCCAGTCATGTTCTGAAACAGCAGCATATGAAATCTGGCTTGATAGTGAGGATTTGTTAATAAACCTTGCCAACATGAAAGGGGTGCAGGTCAGAGCCCAAGAGATGCCGACCAGGTTCTTGAGGGTATTGCACATGGAGTGCTTTAATGCCTAATACAGAGTTTACCTATTTGAAGTTACATGGTGCTTTGATTTAGCAGAGTGATACAGCAACACACTTAAATCACAGTGCAAGTGTAAATGACACTTAGCAGAGTGTAGCGATTGCAGAAAAGCGTTGAATCACAACACAAATGTGAATTTCATCACTGGTCTCTAAGTGTGCTCATGACACTGCCTCCCCAGTTGCTGGGAAGGAGCGTGTGGGTTGAAACCAGCTCCAGCCCATTGCTCTCTGCAAAGTTACCTTCCTCATTGTTCATTTTCTGCATTCCATGTTGGGTTGAGCCAGGTGTACACTCCCCATGCTGCTTTAGTGAACTCAGGGAGACACATATTTGCATTCTTTTGATTAACTCAGGGACACGCAGTTGCACAGCTGGTTGATCCACTCGGCTGGTATAGATCTGGATCTATTGATCTAGAACAAAGCCTACCCTCCCATTGCCTTCTTGTTGAGCTAAGTTTGGATTCCTTTGGACCTGCTGTGGTCAGTCACTCACTTGTTCATCCCTGAGCCTGAAGGACACGTAACCTTTGCTGCTCTCTGCAGAGTCTTCTGTTGTAGCAGATTGATTGGTCACAGTGTAGTGTACTTGAAGAAAATCAAACATAGCTGCCACATTCAAAAGGGTGGAAATGTAACACGCATAGCTAGAGACCTGTGCTTCAATCTCAGTAATATAAACAGCATAGAACATGTTTTGGAGGAAATAAGAGAATCAAATGCCTAGAACTAACTGAAAAATGGGTTAAAATGCACCACGTATTTATCTAAGATAGATAGTACTAAAGGCAGCTGATAGCTTGCTTTGATAAAAGAACCAATTTTCCAGGCAAAGAAAACAGTAGAAAATGCTTTGTAAACATAAACAAGCGGAGGCAAATTGCTGGCTGATGGGTTCACTGTGAACGCTGCCTTCCCCTCAATTCTGTAGCTTGTGGTACACTAAGAAAAAACGATGTTTGGTTTATTTATATGAAAATATCAGCATGAACCACGTAACATGTACCAGGAAGCCAGCCACGTCATGTGTGCGGTATTGGAGCTGCCTCCTACTCACCAAATACAATTGGAGTTGTGTGGTTGTGGGGTGTACATCACCCTACCGTAGGCATTGTGTGCCAGAAGAATAACCCTCGTTCCTCAGTTTGTGGGACTGGCACTCAAGTGAACCTCAGCCCCCATGTCCAGGATCCAATTTCCCATCTCGGATGCTCTTGTTTACTGACTGCTCGGTAGCTAATAAACTGCACATGTCTTGTAGGAAAATACATGGGAAGGGCAAAGGTGGTGATGGTGGGGAATATGTGTATGTAACTGCAGAAAGCAGAACAGAGCCTTTAGTCTTCCTAAGAGGATGTCGCAGAAGTTTGAGATGTGCCATTGGCACAGTATTTCTGAAAGAACATTTGTTTTCAGATGAAAGCCCCTATTTAGGACTTCACAGCTACTTTTTAACTATTAACTCAGCCACAGCGTTGACCTCTATGTGCAGTTGAGAGTCTGCAGCTTTCAGTGCAGGATGTCCCATAATGAAACCTCTTCCCATGAATGTAAAGATTGTTTTCATACTGGGTGCATCCAATTCCTCATCTTGCTGACAGTTCCTCAAGTTTCTTGATAGGCATTGCTGTCTCAGTCAGCATTTCAGCTTAAAACTTGCTCCTGTTGATCCCTGCATGTTACTTAAAGCAGTTGGTTTCTAGCTGGTGTATGTAAAGAGCACTCTTTTATTCAAAGTAGAAATGTATTTTTTTTGTAAAGCTGAATTTTGCTGTTTGCCTTATAAAACAATTCATCATTATTTATGCCTAGTAGCAGAAGGAGGGATGCCCCAGCAATATTTGGACTGACTTGTGAAAATGATTTTAGATATCTGGGCTGGACTGACCCAACAGAAGTTTCTGGGTGCTCTAATCCTGATGTAAGTGCCTGAATAGAAGAAGAAGGTCCCATAAAAACCTTATAATGGGAATTTATAAGGATCATGGGACCATGAAAGATGGCACGATACACCTACATTCACCAAACTAGAGCCTGGAACGGAAACTTTGCTGGAATAGGACCTCTGCCTTCAGAGTTCATGTCTAACATCACCAGTCTTCTGGTTTTCAGGCACTTTTCATCATGAACAGTTGGTATGTTTGCCTTGGGAGAGAGTCTGAACATTTCATTCATAGAGCTCCATTATGCTAACTCCATTTTTAACTCTTATTTAATAAGGAGGAAAGGGATTAGTTAACACACTGAATTAAGTAGAGTTACATTCCAGTCCTGGAAGGCAATGGGAGATTTGGAATTTACTTCAGTGGGGTTAGGATTTTATGCACAATATTCATTTCCTTTTTCAGGAATACTCATGTCTGCTCTAATGTAAATAAATATTACCATGGAAAGTTATCCAACTGCAATTACTTTTTGCATTACATCCTAAATATCTACTTGTACATGACATTTACTAAAGAAAAACACTTGCAAATTACATGTTTGATTAACATTACATCTTTCACAGTTTAAAAAGGGTATGGTAATTGAAAGCTGCATTACTTAGAAACCATGAACTTTATTTGAGCTCTTCTCTATAACTGCAGATCTTCCCTTTTTTATTGAATATTTCACTCTGGATTTATGAACATTTATAATAGGTGGAAGGAAAGTGCTCTTAAAGCAAACATCCCAGAACATGGAGGTAATGAATATTTCCTGCTCTGTCACTCAACAACTCAAAGGTGGGCAGGAAAGGAAAAGTGGGTGGAATGATGGTTCAGGGTTTGCACCATCGGTGCCTTGCATAAGTGACCACCTAGGGGGCCTACCAGCAGTACTCACTAGTGTGTCATGAGTGCTCAGTTTTACATCTGCCAAGTGTGAAAACAGATGTTGCCTTTGAAAATAGACATCCTTGGTAAGAGGTAATAATTGAATTCTACCATTGTAAGTCGTCTTCACAAGTAGAACAATATGCTGGGATATTATTCTTGTGAAATGACACTTGAAATACTGTTCTTTCAACTCTAGTGTCCAGACCCCACACTGATGCAGGTCCAATGACTTCAGCAATGGTTTAGTTGATCCCTTCTCAGAGTCAGAGTTGGTTTCTGTAGGTGCCATAAGTGAACTCTAAATGAAGCTGAAAGGAGATGTATGTTGCATGCAGTAGATTTTGACTTAGAGTTGAGCTCCTCTGTTTTAGAGTGAATATAGTGGGAATACAGTAGTGTTCCTATGGGAATTTATTTGTGTTGTCTTCCAATTTCTGTATCTTTGATAACTAAGCCCAAAGTCAAACAAACAGTTACTGTATCATTCCTGTTTGGCTTGGTAAAGCCTGCAGATCCTTAGCCAGCTGGGAAGTGAGGTGGATAACTTCTCTGCTTGGGGGGACAGGGTTAGCATGAAAATGAGTATGAAAAACACACTGGCTCTAAACCTAAATCAATCTTACCTGTGCTCTTCTGTTGCCTTCTTGTGATACACGCCTGACATAAATTCTCAAAATCTATTTTTATGCTATTGCCAGCAGTCTAGAAGTCAAGTAAATAGGAATTATGGCAGTTGTAATGGCATCGCTTATGAGGAAATAAAGGAAAAGACAAACATGTCCACGCACTGCTTATAAATCTGTTATAAACTGTGGTCTACACTTTGCTACAACACTCTTAATTTAATCTCCATTGCAGTGTACAGTTGATACAGTAAAGAAAATTTACCCTGCATTAAAGTTGTGAACCAATTAACTTGTTCAGATGCTGGAATCAATTTCTGGATGTGTGTGTATATATAAACCTCCAAGAGCTTTTGAAGATGTGATGGTCTTGTAGGGATGATGAACAGTTGGCTGTTCATTTGAAATTGTTATTCATCTCTAATTGCAGCTGGTTGTTGAGGAATGTTCTCTCACAGCAGGCGATGCAAGGGCCACGTTCCAACACGGGTTACGGATTGCACCTTGGGACTGCTGCTGCAGGAACAGTTACTGCAGGGATGTGCACCTGAGGGCAGTAACACTGCACGTAGCATTCCAGGCATGGTGTGGTTCTAAAGTTAAAGTCATGCGTTGGGACGTCATAGCCCAGGTTATTTACTCAGGAGTTAAATGTCCTGTCACTGGATAATCACACTTCATGGGCTAGTGTGTAATGTGTAGTGCAGCCTTTAGAGAAGGAATCAACCCATCAAATCCAGTTTGCTGCTCTGGAAAGTGTAGTTCTCTGGCAACCCTCTCAGTGGGAGCAGTGGGCAGTGCTTTGATGACTCCAGTGTGTCTGTTTAGTATTTTTTATTGAGCTCCTGCCTGCAGCTCCCTTATGAGGCTTTGGGGTTTTACCTTCCACCCTTCCCTCTGGCATATGGCATGGTCCTGGGATGTTACTTTAGAAAAGATCTGAGTAAATACAAAACTGAATGGAAACAGGACTTGTGTGAGAACTCCTTTACAACATGAATGCACAGTTAGGTTCTGTGGAAGTTTCTTCTCTCAGATAGGGGTTTGTGTTTTGTTTCACCCCTCAGGCTACCCAAACCACATTCATTTTACCTTCTCATCTCATTATTCAGAGGTTTGCCACACAGCTCCCAGTGGCATTCCTAGAAATGTCATGACTTTTTTCCTTTCCTTGGGGCTTGGCCCTGTGCAGCATGCTCATTTTCAGTAAGCTGTGCTGATTAATAACTGTATTTCTACCCATTTTATTTCTCAAATGGCCTTTGCACTCACTGGAGCAGCAAGGTCATCAAGCAGTAGAATGAAAGCTGCAAAGACTCACAGTCAAAGCACTCAGTTGAAGAATAAATAAATAAATATCACACACCCTTTTTAGGGAAAGCATCAAATAAAATGAATCTAAGAAAGATACTGCACTTGCACTATTCAGGCCTTTGAAGTACAGTTGTATAATATATTATTTGTTGTGCACCTGCCCCTACTGCAATAGCAGCTAGTAGCGGAAAGATGTTTTAGGTGAAGAATGTAAAGGAACGTGACTTAGCAAGCCATAGACTGTAGGGAGGGCTGTTTCTGCTGCTAC